>NC_142541.1:1983750-2138125 GCF_056151865.1 Erythranthe guttata | reverse complement strand
TGAAAAAAAAATATTAAACTATAGTCACAGTTGTAGCGGAGGTTCAAAGCAAATTTGCTGCGTTTATAACGATATCGGCAAGCAGTTGTAGGTCGGAATTCTCTTTAGTGAACGCGGACTTGAATGGCGGACTGTTCAAAGCATCTTCACAATAGGACGCATCGTTCTCGACTTCGGATGCAGCTTCGTTAACGCCCACGTAATCTTGTTTCTTCAGATGGTCTCTTGCAATACTAAGACCGTTCAAAGAATTTTCGTAGTACGATTCGCATGACTGGTAATAATATTTCAGTTTACTATTGGTCTCGGACAAATGAAGTGTGTGAATCTTGGCTTTCGTATCCGATGCAGCCGTGGAAGCCATGTCTATCGCGACCAAAGCAAGATCAAACATGCCAGCAGCTTTAGTACGAGCATCTCTCCCGAGAACGGTCTTGCAAAAATTTGGATCGCGAGTCTTGCTACATAAATCTTCAACGACTGCGGCACTTACGAAACAACAACAATAACAACCACAAATCAACACCAAACTCAATAAGAGAGTAGTAGTATATGAAATTGACATTGTTATGAATATTTTTCTACGTTTGTTTTGAATTTTGATGCTAGTGTGTTTGTGTTTGTGTTTGTGTTTGTGTGTGTATTATATATATAATTGATGCACATAGCCTACTACTATAATACATGCAATTCCCTTAAATCTTTATTCAATATCATGGAAATTTTTTATTGTGTCAATCACACGTTCCAAACATATTTAGTATTAGCGTATATTGTTTCTATATTGTTATTATTATTTATTATATTATTATTATAAATATATCTTGTAATCTTGGTATGTAAATCTTTTAATTTCTAGTTTCATAATTCTCTCTTTCTTCAATTCTATACTTCCTATATTTAAATTAAGGAGAGAAAAAATCAATGATAAATTAATAATGGTGAAAACCCAAATATATTAATAGTTTCCTATATATTTAACCATGAAATATATTAATTATTAAACAAGATGCATCATCATGCATGCACGAATATCATGATCGTATTTTAAATATATGACTTTATCACTTTGTTTTATTTTATTTGTTTATTTCTTTCGATTCACTAGAAGGGGATTATTTAAAGTTTGGTATTTAACATATATAAGATTAGGGTTTTTTTTTTTTTTTTTGCAAGAATCACCCATTTGTAATTTATAATTGTTGAAAAAGTCCTTGTGTTAAAATTATTAGCAAAAACCTCCCTATAAAAATTAGTCAAAAGCCAATCAGGTCCCTACGAGCTGAATGTGTGTTGCACACGCGGATTTCACGACTCGGGGTATGTTTTTGACCTGAAAAGACTGAAATACCCTTTCAAACATAAATTTAGAAAATTATAAATTCACCCGATAATTTTTGAATGACCCAAAATAAAAGTTTCATAATTTTCTTTTATATTTAATATAAAAAAAATCATTTTGTTTATTAAATTGAAATATTTTTTAAAAAAATTATTAGGGGTAATTTTGTCATTTCATTTAAAGAAAAACCAATTTTAATGTGAGGAGTCGTGTGCTTTGCAAAACATAACTTAGGAGAATTACTGCTATTTTTTTAATATATGGTTTTTTTCAACAATTAGAGATTACACAAAACGTTCTATACGTGCTAATAAGAGTAAACTGCAAAATGTACCCTTGTGTAATCTCTAAATAGCGAAAACCCCCCTATGATAAATAAACTAGCAGAAAACCCCCCTATGAAATTATTTAAATAGCACACTCGGCTCATTACTCATTTGAGGGTTGACTTCATGTAAAAAGACCCAAATACCCCCGGGATTTTTCAATTAATAAATTCTTATATTTTTAAATATTTTAATTATTTTATTTTTGTTATATCCTAATTATAAAGGTACAATTGGGGTCTTTAATTTATTTCTATTTTTATTATCACATAATTTTTGTATATATTTTAAATTATCCCTACCTCAAAAGAAAACTTAAATTTCATTATTATGTATTTAAAAAAATATATACTTAATTTGATTAACAAATTTTTAATAATTTTTCAATTTAATTATTTACTAACTTTTAACAATATTTTAATTTTAAAACAATCAAATTAAAAAGAAAATATATATACATATAATATATATACATAAAAATGTATTTTAAGGGTCAATTTCGTCATTTTACGTCCAAAAACCAACTCCCAGTCGCGCAACCCGCGAATGAGCCACACACAAGTCAACCAGGAGGGTTTTTGCTAGTTTATTTATCACATGGGGGTTTTTGCTATTTAGATATTACACAGGAGTACATTTTGCAGTTTACTCATAAGATTAGCCTAGAGATCATCCCCTTTAATTTAATATTGAAGTCAGGCCCAACAACTCCTAAAGCACTTTCCAATGAACCCATATCAGCCTTCAAAACGACGTCGTTATATGAAACCCTATATTCCTCTTTTCGTCTTCCCCAAAAACTCCCATCTGAAACCCTAAATTTCAAAACTCAAGAAATTGAAGAGAATTTTTGCACAAATCCAGCCTAGCTGAGCTTCCAAGGTTCAACTCGGGAAGGACTTGAGCTGGAGAGTTCATATTCATGAAACCAAATTTATTGAATTTGATCAAATTTTATTTTCATAATAAATTTTAAATTGTTAGGTCTTAATTTGCAAATTGTTTGTTCGAAGTTATTGATATCCTTCTCGTATTCACTCATCGATCCAAATTCTTGCAATTTACAATTTTGTTGAATTCAATTTGCTAGCAAAACGAATTAATATAGTTTGATATCGAGTTGATTAAAAAAAAATCAACGCTGGAATCTGGCCGGAAAAAAAAAATTATTTTCTGAAAAAAAAAGTTTTGGGGGTTAATGTGATATATTTGTTTAAATTCGGAGTAAATGTGTAATATTAAAGAAGTTAGAGCATAATGGGTAGAATTGATAAAAATTATATTATGGAGGGTATTTTAGACTAAAGACATGGGGATGGGTTTAATTGATAGACTGTTTTTTGTGTGGACCAAAATGAATTTAAGTTCCATGTGATGAGCCTTTTTGTCATTCGCCATATATATATATATATATATATATATATATATATATATATATATATATATATATATATATATATATATATATATATATATATATATATATATTTAATAAAGCTTATGAGGGGTGCTAAATCCTACACTAAGAGTTACTTAATTCCGCACATAAATAAAAAATATTCTCTCTCTACCAAAAATATTCTCTCTCTACTAAATATTTTCTCACTTCTCTCTAACTTTTTTTAGGGTTTCCACACAAAAAGTTACTAAATCCCGCACATAAAAAAGAATTCTCTACACAAAAAAAAAAAAAAATCTCTTTATGCTCTATTTTTTCGACTTCTCTCCAACTTTTTTCTAGGGTTTTCAAAATACTAAGAAGTCATCAAAAGTCGTTTTTTGTTACGTAATTATCATCAACTAATGAGTTCAATACCTTCTAACGACAATCCACTTAAACCTGATGTAAGATTTTAATTTTTTTTGCTAAAAAATCGTCATACGCAGGGGCAGACAACCTGGAAGACGAAACAAATAGCGCGCACATGTTGGGCGCGCAGTACACTGTATTCGTGTCCAAGGTGGGCGCTGTCTTTGATGCGTCCGCTTCTACTTTAAATGCGATCCGATGTTGTGTTTTTTTTTTTTTTTATATTTTTTTTCCAGGATAATAGGGAAGTTGATTATTCTGAATATTTTTTAGGACTACAATTGTTTAATTGTAGAGCCGATTTAATACAGTGGGCGAGAGACACAGCTGAAAGCCATGGCATTAAGCTAAGTATAGGTCATACTTTTTGTGATAGAGTATACGTCACCTGTGATCGGTATGGAAAAAAATATGTGAAACGGAAGAATAGAGGTGTAGAAAGTACAAAATGTACTGACACGAAAAAATGTAATTGTGATTTCCAGCTGAAGGGGGCTCTACAAGCAGAGGATAAATGAGAATTATCTATAGTTTACGGGAAGCATAATCATCCTCCGACTTCGAAGCATGGTCTTTATAAACAACTCTCGCATAAGTAGTATGAAGTTACCGAGATGTTGACGAGAAGTCACGTGAAGCCTAAGAAGATTTGAAACTATCTTTGACGTGAAGATTCAAATATTACCACTTCGTTGAAATACATTTATAATGCAAGACTCAAAATCAAAACTAAATTAATGGGCAGAAAGACAGTTATTCAACATTTGATGCAGGGTATTGATTAGAGCAAGTATATACAACGACACCGCGCCGATTCAATGACGAATGAGGTTATTGACTTGGTGTTTGTTGATCCTCGAATTCCTAATATGCTGAAGTTGTTCCCGTGTGTCATACTCATCGACGAGGCATCTGTAAAAAAAACAATTACGAAACATATTTATTAAACATTTTAAAAAAAACATTTAACATACATTAAGCATTTATTAAATATTTGATAGTTATTTAATATTTATTAAACAAGTCTAAATATTTATTCAATATTTATTAAATAATTTTTAATTATTAAATATTTATTGATCATGTATTCAATATTTTAAATTTCTAATTATTTAATTCTAAAATATTTTTAACATTTATTCAGTATTTATAAAGTATTAAAATTTTATTAATCATTAAATATTTATTAAAAAAATAATAAATAATTGAATTGATATGAATTAAAAAAAAAAAAAAAAAAAAATTATGAAAGAAAGCATCAGCCCTTCGCTTTCAACCTAGCCGCGCCTCGCAAAACCCCACACCTGCCATGACGTGAATTTCATGGCAGGCACCCCACCCCCCCTCCCCCCCAAAATCCCACATCTACCATGGACGTATTTCATGGCAGGCCTTTCATCACCCTCTACCAACCACCATATATATATTGACAAGTAATAAAATTGAATTGAATTTTTTTTTTTAAGAGAGAGAGAGAGAGAGAAGAAAAATTTATTGTACTGTTAATTAGTAGAATTAATTTGAGATAGAAGGATTACCTTGATTGTAAAATAAATTTCAGAAGGTTTTCTTCAAGTTCGAATCTCGAATTATAATACTGTTTTTATGATGTTTTTGTGCAAACATGAGGGGAAAAGAACTTGTTTGGGGGAGAGAATAAGACCGACATTTGAGATTTTAGAGAGAGAAAGAAATTTTATTATGTGCGGGATCTAGTAATTTCTATGTATGCTTTCGTTATTTTCTACATTACATGTAATATTGATATAATTAAACCTCTTATATTGCCTACTAATAAATTGACTTATTAATATATATGTAGTATTAATAAAATAGTTTCTGAACATTCTTGTAATTAAAAAAAAAAAGGATGAAAGTTAGAATTTTGTTGCAAGTGGTAGCAAGTGAAAATAGAATAGAAGCTTTAAAATATAAGCTGGATGAAGAAAGATAAATATTAGATTTTTAAGACAATTATGTCCTTTATTCAAATGAAAATCTGGCGAGAAATAGAAATGAGGGTGTAACTTACCAAATTTAGAATTTCAGGGTGCTGAGTCACCAATCAATGTTATTTCTAGGGTGCTAAACAAAATCCGAATATAAGTAGTTTTTAAATTTAATTAATAAAATTATTAAGGTTGATTTTCATTCACCGAAATAAGGTTGGAACAAAACCAGATGACGTAGTTTCAAATGGTGGCTACTCACAACATTTACAATAACAAAACTCATACATTTTGTACCTGAAAAAAATTGTAATCGAATATCAACATTGCATACTGCATACAGTATTGCCAGCTGGCGGAAATCATCGTCGATCATGAATGTGATACAAGATCGAATCAAATGCTCCAACGATCTTGTGGGGAGTTGTTCTGCAGCAAACTCCAACGAGAGATGATCCAACTTCACACCATTTGTTTACATACGAAACAAAGTCCCTTTCCGAAACCCCTATATTTTGCACCCACTCCTTCCGATCGGCATCGTAACTTTCACCACTATTTGGGTAAAACGAGTGTGCCTTCTTGATGGATAAAATCAGATCACTGATAAATCTCGGTGGGGTACAATTGATCCCAACCGCAACGATTTTGTCGAATGATTCAGCAATCGCAACACATTCGGACAAAGAATCACCGCTAGCTAACCACATTAATTCCATCCTTAGAATTAAAAGACATCCATGAAGGAATATTAATTTCTTCTTCCTCGAGAAGCGTATCAAATACCTGAGCTTCGAGCTCGTTGGATACCGTTTCAAAGGCTATACGATGAAAATTCTTCAAGAACTCCAAATCCATAGCATCTCCATAATCACCACTGTATTCCGAACCATCAGCTAGGTAAGCACCATAACTACCAACAGATTGCTGCAACAAGTATTTCTCGTTGCTTGAGGCGCTCCAAAGAGGATCGTTGAGATTAGCGCCGTGCCTTTCTAGCCGGAGGAAATCTAACATTGCAGTACTCACTACCTGCACCATCTCCTAATAATCGTTCGAGAAATGCACATTAATTACGTAGGGAAGTGAAGAAATAGAACAATTGTATTATTTGATAATTCAAAATTTACCTACGTAAAAAGGTATTTTTGTACCCACTAAGATTGCGACTTTTAAGAGTAGAATAAAAGATATAGATACAGATAAAATGCGTACTGAGCACAAAATCGTATTATTCCTCTTCAACTTGTTGGCAATCACATTTTATAGTCAGTAATCTATCTAAATTAAATTCCCGTTTTCGTTCGACCAATTCAGCTTTGACACCAACTTGATTGTTCACCCGAAAATAACAAGAAAAAAGTCAAAGAGAACTACAAAAGGCTACATACCTCTGTTTTTACGGCCTTTGTGATGTGTTCATTTGGAATTGTCAGAAACATTTTAGCAACCAGCATCAAAGTTTATATACACATTCAGTTTCTAACTTTGCCAGTATTTACAACAAGGTACATATGGTACAAAATTAAATTTCAAAATCTTTTTGCCGGGAACGCATACAAATTACTAGCATCCAGATCTTTTACACATCAATAGCCCAAAACCACACCTTCTACACATAGACACAAAAACAACTCAGACAATTTTTTTTATTATTTTTTATTATTTTTTTAAATTTGGCCAAACTAATGTTAAACAAAGAAACGAAACAAAATTAAGTTACCTCGAGACAAAATCCCATTTTTAATATACTACTTTCGCCCTCGATTTTTGTCTCGAATTTCTTAGTAGCTCGATCAGAATTTTGAAGAAACGTCCTGCTCGAGGGGGATTCAACATCTGCGGCAGCCATTGAAATTTAACGGGGGAAGAAAAGTAGAGAATTGAGAATTAGATAGCCATCTTTTGAATCCAAAGAGAGCTGATATTCGAATTTATGAAACTTCAAAATTTATTCACTGGGAATCCACTTTTTGCCGCTCCACCAATTCATCACGTATCTGCAAATCAACGAAACTACTCAACAAAGAACACGATTATTGAATTTAAATCTGTATATTAGGGGAAATACTTACGGTGGGCGTGTGTAGTCCATTAAAGAATCAGAAAATCCAAACACCTGAGGATGCATTGGGAATTATTCTAGAAGGTGGAGCTGGTATTCGACTTCATCAGCTCGTCAAACAAGAGAGCAAAGCCGCCAGCTGTCCCTCTTTTAGCAAATTATTGGCTAATCTTTAGCAAACACTACAGTTCGAATCAATAAATCGTTCACTAGCATATGTCGAAGATGCTTCGCAACGAAAAATGGTAACAATCCAAGGTTCTCAACTCTAAATTAATTTCCTCTATCTTGATCAAAAATCAGAGCCCTTATTATAAGTTATCCTTCGGGAAAAAAAAAAAAAAAAAGAGAAAACCAGTATAAGTTTTTTTCTGGAAAACCAAGATAGCAACAGAACGGACCAAAATCTAGTCGATGATAACACAAGATAGCAACAGTGCAAGAAATTGATCGAAATAATTCATCCGAATTAGAACCGAGCGAAAGATTACCTTGCTTTGTGACAAAGGAACTACATCACCGAGCCAAATCCATATCATGATCTACATCATCTGGTATCCAATCAATTCCGCCTATGAAAGTTCTAAGAGAATATCTAGCCTCGGCTGCCTCGAGACCTAGTGGATGTACGACTGATGATTCCCTTTCGATGGTCGAACCACGTCCACTATTGCCGAAAGTGACAAAGGAACTATCAATCAACGGAGGCGTGTTTTCGAAGTACCTCGCTACTGGTGCATCTAAGTACGACTGCATCACTACAATGAGTGCATAATCTCCCAAAGCACTACCTAAAAACACCTTCGAGTGATCTGTGGGGACACCGGGGGCGTAGAATCCACATTGGTGGATCAAAAAACCAGTTTGGAAATTCAAGGAGTTGCGAGATTGGCCCAAGAAAACAGCGGTTTCGTCGGAATGTGATATCTCGCTATAAAAGTCGCATTTCTGAAAAAAAGAATCCGCATTTCCTACTACTAGATAGCTTTTACCGTAAAACAGACAACTGCGGTAAAACTGGTTCCCTCCCCCCGCAATCAATGTCGTGTTAACTCCCTTCAATATGACCCTGAAGAAGACCGAGTAGTCGCTCCAACTCTCGACAGCAACACCGTGTTGTGCGCTATTCAACACGGTCAAGTCTCGAGCCATAAACGCTGTCCCGGAGATCGCTACAAATTTTTGAAAAGCGTCAAAATCAGAAAATAAAACAAGATACGAACAACAAACAGATTAACATAAAAAAAAATACTTACATAAAGTTGCGGTGACGCCAATAACCTTCAACGGCAGCGTTGAATTTGAGGTGATTGTGGTCTTTTGACTTCCTTCTCCAATTAAGGTCAAATTGCTCTTGAATCGTCCGACGACCACCTTCTCGTCGTACTCGCCCGCCGCAATGAGTATGCAAATCCTGAACGGACTGTGGCTCGGGGATGCGTCCACCGCTTCAGAAATCGTCCGATAGTCGGACTTCCCGTTCTTCGAAACGGATATCCTGATCATGCAATCTTCATCGGTTCTTGGCATTAAATCTTCCTTCTTTCTGGTCTTTGTGAAGATCAATGCGATCAGAAGAACAAATGCGCAAACTACAACGATGGCGCCTATCAGCTTCAGAAAACGCGTCCAATTGAACCCATCGGCTTCAACCGGGTTCGCTGGAGGGAAGTTTGGGCCATCATGAATATGATCTGGGGTCCCATGGTAAGAGGGAATAGAGCCCACTGACATCGGGGACCCCATTCCAACTTCTAGCGAATCAACACTACCCTGTGATCCAGAATTGTTTCCGGAGGATTCTGATGCAGCTTGAATATCTAGGTACTCGACATCCGACGGATCAGCTGCAGGCGACGACGACGATGGTGAAACATGGAAAGCACTGTCGTCCATCTGAAATGAAAAGAATGTTATGATTAGACCAAGAAACAAGTCTTATCATCTTATTACATCTGAAATGAAACGAAGAAAAATATGTACAATATGTCACACGGCAAAAGACAGCTAAACCCTAAGGTCTTATCCATATAAACACTAGCTATCGAAACGTTATGCAGTAACATTAGCTAATAGCCAAGAAAACATCCTGTACAGAACGCATTGAATTTGTGAAATTACATTTAAGGTAACAATTCCCTGGCATATTAATTTCCCGTATAAGAGTAAAGTGTGTCTGGTTGAAAGTTAATGTATAATCCGATATTTTCATTAATAAATTACAAATTGTTTCAAGATCAACGAATAATTGGTCGTTGGCCACAATAACTGATCTTGTTATAACATTCTAAATGCCACTTCTGTCAAAATAATACAAATCAATTTGCACGACATTTTACTCGTTATGAGTTCGAAGTTCAACAAATAATACTAAGGAGTGATAGACCTAATTAAAAGCATCATCCCTTTGAAAGTCAAGGACATATGTAATAACCTGAACTAACAACACTGTGCTTGAGAATTCCCGATCACGTTTCTTGAACGCTAAGAAAGTAGAGTTTTCTGTTGAGAGAACAACCTGACGAAAAAAACGAAAAAAACTGCTATGGTCAGTGCACATGCATAAAATGGTGTTTGCAACTTCAATCTCATTGATTCTGAATGCCACTTCAGTGAACATATAAATGAAATTTACACGACATTTCATGCAGATTAGTCCAAGGAGAGAAAAAACTATTTAAAAAAAAAAAAAAGAAAACCTCATCCCCTGGAATGTGAATATTCAAAATGGAAGCTATTGCTACTGACGAAACTGAGAAATTATAATGCAAAAACAAATCATGGCAGCAGATTACATTTGACGAGTAAGAAAGTTCAAATTATTAAACTTAACGTGATTGTCATTTACTATCATGGCTAGAAATTCTGTAATCGATAAAATTAAATTTTCACGGAGATGAGTGAGTTTGAATAAATCAAAACATCATAATAATAAGCCTCGAGCAGTGGAGAGAACCAAGCACGTGTTGATCATAGTGTATAAAGGTAAAGATAATTACACTTTTGACCCCAACATTATACACGAAAATCACTCTAGTCCTTATATTTGTTTGGCCACACAATTTAAACACAAAGTTCTGAAATGAAAGAAAATGGAATACAATCAAAACAACTGATGAACAAGTCATTATCATAAACAAAGCATCAAGGAATCATTATTCTAATACTCCAAGTTCAGAAAAAGGGCAGCTAAAAGTACCTTCACAACCACTTAAGCTAAATGGTCCGGGTTTATAATATCTAATTGGGAAAATTACAGCCACCCCCTGAGGTATGGCCAAATTACGAAAAAACACCTCTTGTTTGGGTAATTACAGCCACTCCCCTCCTTTTAAATATTTTTACATAAAATTTATGTAATTCGATTATTTACCGAACCAAATCGTATATTCAGTTCGGTAAACTGCATGAAATGTTGGAGTACCGAAATTTCTGTTCAGTTTTATCGTTTTTAATCCCTAAATTTACCTCTGGAGGGGTATTTTCGTAAGATAATAAATAGTTGAGGGGATGGCTGTAATTACCCAAACAGGAGTGGGGTTTTCGTAATTTGACCATAACTCAGGGGGATGGCCGTAATTTTCCCTATCTAATTACTAAAGCATGTCATAATGCCAATATAGCCCACCGTAATTGCCTTCCTAGGAAATAAAAACCATTTCTACACCCAATTTCACTTTACGGATACTGTAATAATTAGTGCAAGCTATGTTTCCTAAAATTTGGGGATGTGAAAAACACTGGTGTGACTTTACATACCGTGAGTATAACCATTTGATTCCACATCGTACAGATTAAATCAACAAACACAAGGAAATGCTCGAAAATTAAGTGTATAACTCCAATTCTCAACTAAGAAATAATTTAATAAACTAGAAATCGGACCTTGAGAGTAAAATAAATAGATACTGGAATAATGAATGCCCCGGTTGCAACAACTCAATTCAGATGATTGGAAAACAATATCTGCAAGTAGTAGCAATATATCAGCATATAAATAGAAATGATTATGTATGAGTACTAATTAAGTTCACATGTTACTCCTTAGCATGAAACGACTACATGCCTAACATTTTTAGTTCCATATATTTTAATAATAAATCATAAATTGTTTTAAGTTCAACTAATAATTGGTCGTTTGCCGCAATAATTAGTCTTGTAACATTATTTCTGTCAATTGATATAAATCAATTTACACGACATTTTAATTACTCGTTGTCATTTTTTGAAGTTCAAGAAAACAATACCAAATGGAAGCTTATATCATGCAGCAAAAAAAAAATCAAGGCCAAACGTAGCTACCGAATGGTGCACATTTAAATTTTAAAGACATTAAAACTTTCCACATAACAGACATAGCAAAACTTAAAAAGGGAAAAATCAAGAAAAAATTAACTAAAAAAATAAATAAATAAAAAAAAAAAAAAAGAGGTAATGATGTGCACAAGTAATTACCGGAAATGGTGGATTTGTGTTTGACCCGTTTCCCAAACAAATCTTTTTGTTTTATCCCTGAATGAAGAACGGTCTACTTGAGGATCCCGTTTCTTGAATCTGAGAAAATAGAGTTTTATGTTAAGAGAAATTGCTATGGTGAGTGCACATGCGTAAAATGGTGTGTGTGACTTCAATCTCGTTGATTCTAAATGCAATTTTAATGAACATAGAAATGAAATCTACACAATACTATAATTTCATTCAGAGAAGTCCGATGAACAGTAGCATATCATAATGCAAAACTGACGAAACTGAGATATTAAAATGCAAATAAAAAAAGAAATCATGGCAAATTACATTTGACGAGTAAGAATAAAAGTTCAAATTATTAAAATTAACGAAATTGTCATTTACTATCATGGCTATAAATTTTGTAATCGATAAAATTAAATTTTCACGGAGGTGAGAGAGTTTGAATAAATCAAAACAGCATAATAATAAGCCTTGAGCAGTGGAGAGAACCAAGCGCGTGTTGACATAGTGTATAAAGTTAAAGATAATTACACTTTTGGACCCAATATTATACACAAAAATCGATTTCAGTCCTTATATTTGTTTGGCCACAATTTTAGTGCTCAAACTAACCACCGTTTTTACAATTTTAGTCCACCGTTTGCTATCGGTGTTAATTCGGACGGAATAAGTCACGTGTGGAGCACGTGAGCATGCTGAAATAACCCCCTCGACCCTCCTTTTCCCTCTATTTTCGATTTAGTCCTACAATTTTATCCTAAAAAATATAAATCCCAAATAAAATCCCCATTTCTTCATCTCGGCTTTTAATGCCTATAATTTTGCTTGATTTCTTTATGAAGAATAGCAAAGAGTTACAAACTAAAACTCAGCCCTGTTTTTACTGTATCTGTTTTGGTGGAGAAGGAAAATGGAGGAAGAAGAAGAAAACGTGATCGAGGATTGGGAGATAGGGTATAGGTCTCATCGATATTCCTACGAGGTGCATAGTTTTCGAGCGAAGAATTGTTGCGGTTTGGTTAAAGTTTTTTTAGGATGAAATTGAGGAATAAAGTAAAGTTGGGGCTAAATGGAAAATGAAGGTAAGCAGGGGGGTCCTTCAGCATCCTCACGTGAAAAAACACGTGATTTTTCTGTCCAAACTAACACCCAAATCAAATGGCAGATCGAAATTGAAAAAAAGGTGGCCAATGATCGAGGCAAAAAAATATATAGGAACTCAAATGGATTTTCGTGTATAATATAGGGACCAAAAGTGTAACTATCCCTCTTTAGCCACAATAACTAGTCTTGTAACATTGGTTCTAAATGCCACTTATGTGAAAATGATATAAATCAATTTATACGAAGTTTTACTCGTTATGAGTTCAAAGTTCAACAAAAAATACCAAGGAGTGATAGACCTAATAAAAAGCATCATCATTTTGAAAGTCAAGGGCAGACGTAATTACCTGAAGTAAGAACAGTGTGCTTGAGAATACCCGATCCCGTTTCTTGAATGCTGAGAAAGTAGAGTTTTCTGTTGAGAGAACAACGTGACGAAAAAAACTGCTATGGTCAGCGCACATGCGTAAAATGATGTGTCCAACCTCATTCTCATTGATTCTGAATGCCACTTCAGTGAACATAGAAATGAAATTTACACGGCATTTAAATCACTATAATTTCATTCCGAGAAGTCCAACGAACAGTAGGTAGAATGGAAAAAAAAAAAGAAAAAAAAAAAAAAAAAAAAAAAAACTAACACAAAATCATCCCCTGGAAAGTGAATATTCAAATTGAAGCGAAACTGAGAAAATACGATTTAAAAAATTCGAATTCAACCGTCCCAACCTGTTGACTTTCCGAAACCAACGGCTAGGCTAGGTAGCAGTTCCTTCGACGTTGACGTTTAAAGGGACTTTTGGCATCTCGATCGATATCCTATCGCACAGGTAGTAACCGAAACCGAGACTGTAAAGAGAGGAAAGTATCGTAAGCTTTTCTTTAAAGGCATTGCCACGAAAAAGATCGGAGCTTACGGTACAAGTGTGTGTGTATATATATATTCAGAAACACCCCTAACTGCAATAACATTTTTTTTTTGTTTTTCTTTCTTCCTATTAATGAGATTTTTTTCCTCCATTACACCATTTTAGAGGAATTTATCAGTTTAAACAAAAAAGAAAATATATTAAATAAATAAAAAATTACCTTGGCCTAGGTGAAGACATAATCTGAACTTCAAACAGCTCAATTGATCAAATTTAGGAAGGAAATAACTGAAAACCCACCCTCTTTAATCTATACCTAGAACTCCATTCAAACCTAAAATTTCTATGGTGTGGGGGAAATACAAATACAAATACTCCATATCCAATAAACTCAAACCCTAAAATTTCAATAATTTGGGGGAAATACAAATACTCCATATCCGATGAACTCAAAACCTAAAATTTCAAATAGTTTAATTTGGGGGAAGAATTACGCAACTCAAAACCTAATATTTCAAAAAAATTGGGGGAAATACAAATACTCCATATCCGATTAACTCAAAACCTAAAATTTCAAATAGTTTAATTCGGGGGAAGAATTACGCAGCTCAAAACCTAAAATTTCAAAAAAAAAAAAAAAATGGGGGAAGAAACTCCGTAATATTATCAGTAACTATTGGGTTGCCTCTGGTTTATTCTATTGGCCCTAATAATAATTAAAAAAAAAAAAACAAAATTGTATAATTGATAAAGTAATCCCACCAAGTCTATTTATACTAATTAATTAATAATTAAACAAATAAAAATGACTGTTATATATTAATTAATTAATTAAATATTATAAACATGGAATGGAAGTCATTATTTTATATTACCCATGCCAAATCATATCTAAACTATTTTTTTTCAAGTTATTACCGCCGTGAATTCGAGTTACAGAAAATAATTTAATCGAACTATTTTGTTTTTACTGCCATTGCTACAGTTACTGAACCTCTACCCAATTAAAACACTACGCCATGCAAAAAATTTATACAGTTAAATAAAATATAAACGTGAAGAAGAAGACGAAGACTTACAACTTAGCAACAATGGCGGCGAAGCTGGGCGGAGAAGGAGAAGGTGGAGGATTAAAAATAATAATTTATCTTTGCTTTTTTTTTCTGAAAACAATAATTATATTAGCTAATTATTTGTTGCTCAAAATTATTTGCTTCCAGCTGTGTGTGTGTGTGTGTGTGTGTGTGTATTTGATCAAAAGAAAGCTTCAGTCAATTTTTTTAGGTGTTTTATATGTAGACTTGTGAAAGATGATGCATTGATTTCATGCTATTGTTAGTAGCATTTTATTTGGGAGTACAGTTCATTACTTGTATTTTTGTTTATGATGGAAAAAGAATATTTGTGGTCCTACCACAATTTATTCGTTTAATTTTTTTATTTTTATTTTTTAATTCAAATTCTATTTTATTTATTGATTTGATTAAAAGATGTGATTTCAATTTTTTTTGGCTTTCTTGAAATTGAGGGGACTTAAATTGTAATTTCTTATTTATGTAAATTATTCAACATTCGGAGGAATATAATAAGATTAATCTCACTTTGCACTCTTGAAATATGGTTTTTTCGCATTTTGCTCTCTCGAAACTCAATAAATTGTTCATAATAAAGCACCCTGAATTGAGTATCTAAAATTTAATGAGGGAAATTTTTAGTTTTTATTGATTTTTTTTATTTCCATGGTGCAAAATAACAAATTAAATACAATTTTCTTACCCAACATAATTTCGAGCTTACAAAATGTGAGAAAACAAAAATCACACCTAATTAATGACTGAAAAAACTATATTTTCTTAAAAAAATATTTCTAAATAAATTATTTGATAGATGATTTTTTTATTGTAATTGGTTAAAATATTTGGTAGAAATCGTTGGAAGAAAATATTATTTTGCAAGTAACTTCAAACTTGATACTTAAATAGGTGAAGGATATTTTTTGTTTTTTTATTTTATTTTTTGTAAAATATTTTTTGTGTGAAAAAATCAAAAAATATATGATTAATCGCATTTATGCATTTATAAACTATTAATCGCATGTATGTATGACTTTATGTAAAGTACTATTTCTACAACATTTTTATTTTATTTTAAGGTGACCATGTTGAGTTATATTTGAGGTTACATTAAAATTGCACCCCTTTATATAATCAATTAACTGAAACTTTACTTATCGAAAGGAGTAGAGAAAAGACACTTATAACCTTTATAAAATTCAAAAGAAAGTAAATGAAGTCAAACTTTATAGTAGAAGTATAAATTCAATTTATTCGTCAAGCAATTAACTTTCTTTAATTTTTGAATTATTTATAAACATTTCAAAATTGTTATCTACATTCACAAGAACTTAGGATCAACTGTTTTTAACAAATTTAAATGGTGTTTGACTAAGCTTATAATTTATTAAAAGTAGCTTATACAATATTTAAGAGCTTTTAAACTCTTATAAAGTGTTTGGTAATGTTTTTTTGAAAAAAATCTCAAAAATTTTAAAAATCTCGATGTAACTCACCTATCTTAATTAATAGTCTTTGTTCGATAGTATGAGGAAATAATCCGAAATCTCTGTATGTGTATATCCTATATTTTCAAGAATCTTTGCTCTCTAAAAAATAATCCGTATAAATATCTTTGATGGGGCCCATTTTGGCAAGCTTGGGTTGGGCCCAAGGAAATTGGCCAGCGGAGGAAACACAAGCTGGGCCGGAGGAGTTTGTACGAATTTGTGGCCCAAATTAGGCCTTAACTCGTAGAACAAGGCGCGAACTGTATGGGAAGACTCGAAGAAGAAGCAAAGGAGATATTTTATACAAGGAAAGGCGATAATATTGAATAAGTTAAGAAGGAAACGTGCAATTTAGAGATAATTGGCTGATTTTACGCCTCTATTAACTCATCTATATAAACACATGTAAAACCCCTCATTAGGGTTACGTTTTTAAGACATCAATAACATCTCTCTTTACTTTTTCTCTACAAACTTTATTTTATTCTTGATACATCTAGCCACCGCGGTCCGATCCGGCTAGTGGTGGATTCTCCGGCAACCCTCAAAGTAGGGTTTCGGAGAAGGTCTTGAGGGTGCGGAATTCGAGCACCATCAATCTTCAAACCATAATTTTAAACCTTGTTTTTTGGTTTTGAAAAAGAAAAAAAAAATTTAAGTGACTCGTATATTAATCATTTGATGGTGTTTTTTATGACCTTTCTTTTAATTGGTCGTAAGAGGCCTATTTAATTCTCTACAAAATTAAGTCGTTGTACAAAAACTCGAGACCTTAGTCGAAAACGCGAGACCTTTATTTGAATGGTGCAATCTCAAAAACCCGAGCGATTCCATCAACCGAAACGGAAACTAGAAATCTCCGTCGCAAGTTCTTTTAATCGACTGAATTGCACCACAATGTCCACTCAATGTATTTTCACAAACCCCCTACAGAATATTCCATATCCGTATTTTTCCGTCAACACATCCAGTGGCTATATGTAACGCATGCTTGGCCACCTTCAGGTCATTCTATGATAGGCCCCACACCTACCTTACATGTTAAATACCAAACTTAAATAATCCCTTTTAGTGAATTTAAAAAAATAAATTAATAAAATAAAATAAACTAATAAACTAATATATTTAAAATACGATAATCGATATTCATGCATGCATCTTATTTAATAATTTAATTTGGTTTTGCACAAGTAAAATTAGTTTTGCATATAGCCGCAGTATATATATATATATATATATATATATATATATATATATATATATATATATATATATATATATATATATATATATATATATATATATATATATATATATATATATATATATATATATATATATATATAATTGTTTTTATTGATAATTTACGTGTTTTAATTATGTGTTATACGTACAACAATTTAATCTTAAGGGGTCCCCACTAACCCAACCAATCCCCCCCCCCCCCCCCCCCCCCCCCACCAACCGATCATGCGAAACCCTAGCCGCCGCCACATCCACGCCACCGCCGGAGTTTAAGACCGCTCCACCACCGTCATCATCACCATTGTCAGACTCCGTTATCGACGAGTTCAAATAAGGGTTTTTTTGGTTTTCTTAGATTTAATTTTGGTCGAAATGTTGTATGGGTACTTAGAATTTGGTTGTTTTGAAAATTGAGTGATTGTTATTTGTTGATGGGTGTTTCTAATTTGGTCGTTTTGAGTATTGATTAGTGTTTTAGTATGGGGGTTTATTATGATGTCCTTTGTTGATGGTTCTAACGAAGCATGTATAGGTTTAGAGCAGGAAAAGTTATGAACTGGTTGAAATATAAGGAGATTTCCAAGGATAGAAAGAGATGGGGACACTTAAGATCTTCCAAATAGCGAGGAGGGACAAGGGTTTTAGAGGTATGTTGGGTCAATTGGTTTTCTAGGTGAAGGTGAGAGAAACAGTTTGTAGAGTTAATTTGGGAATTTAGTTCATCGGGACTAATTTGTGAGTTTCCTGATTGATTTCCCAATTGGCTTGTTTCAATTTTTTTCTTTTTTGTAGATGGGCTGGGGGGAGAATCCGATTTTCTTTTTTTGGGTGAGTAGAGAGACCCATTTGTTTGATTTGAATTCCTTCCCAGAAAAGCCCATGGGTTCTTATGAATATGTTTAGGCATCTTTTGGTTTGATGTATGGGATAGATAAGATTTGAGGGATTATATAATATTATACTGTTCATAATTATATAGTACTAAAAAATTTGAATTTGGTTTGTAGGATTAACTGGTAAGGATAATTAAAATATGATGTTTGTTTGCATGATTATGATAGATAAGGCCTGAAAGGACATAATCACCCTTGTCATATGTGTATCAGTGTATGTTTTTTCTTCATAAACCCATGTCAAAATTGAAACAGGGAAAACTATATGTACTTCAAAATTTGTGAAAATTAGCCTTAAATCAACTTAATCTCACTATAGCAACTCAATTGCAAATAATTTCGTTATATTGCATCCATTTGCGCATACATAAGGCTCAAATAAGAGATATTGTGGTACTTCACATATTCAATTGAAATAAACTACAAAAATTCAGAGAATGCACATAATGCATAACATTATTGATAGGTTCACAGCAAAACTTATCTCAATCCTATTTGAATTTCAAAATGAGATCTTTGTATATGGGCCAAAGAAACTGTTTCTGAGTTTCAAATCTCAATAGCCACATTTCTGAAAAGGCCAAATACGTCATTTAATGCCGTTCTATATTCCGATTTCAACAAATTGGGACGCGAGAATGAAAATGTTGACGACAAAAGAATACCTAAACAGAGCAGTGCCGACAATTTCGCTGCATGAGCCAATTCCTACTACCACGAGCACCCTCAGCTGCTCTGATCATTACTCAACGAACTGTACAACAACTACATCTCCAAGAACCACCACCAATACCGCCACAGTCGATGCACCACTGGAGGAGTTATTGATTCTGATGCCGAGAGTTCACTGTCTTTCCAGCCTCCTCAAACTATATCCCTTCTAAAAGCCAAATGTAAAGAAACAGACATTGATATGGTGATGGCAAATTTATTTATGAAAATTGTGGAGTACGATATTGTGTTGAACGAGTTTACAGTGGTGGAAAAGCGACGGGGCAAGAGTCGTTTAGGAAAATTAAGCTTCATGAAAAGAAAACAATAGAAAATAACGAGACTTAAAAATATATGCTAATTTGAAACAAGATTACAAAGTAAAAAAAAAATACTCTTTCATATCCCACTAATAAATTAATAACAAAAAATGTATGAAATAATAAATGAAAGGGTAAGGAATTAATTTTTAGCCACACAAATGTAAAAAAAAAAATCAAATCAAATCACCATTTTCTAAAATAAGAATCAATCGCACTTCTCACAATAAATTAATACATCATCAAATACACATCTAATTGGAACAATATTCAGAAATTAATTTGAATATGTCGAGAACTTAATTTGAATTTTTAAACCTCGGCAAATCATCCCAATCAACATTTTCATAATTCTCACTGAAAAGAAGAATTGAAAAAAAGAAAAAAATATATTAACCTAAAATTTTGTGTCGCCCAGGACTCGTCACATGCCGACCGGTGAAGATGAAGATTTTGGGGGTTGGTGGGGGAGTTGTTGCTACAAAAGAGGAGCAGTAGCAACATTTTGATGGTGAAAGACGGCTTGTGCACCGTCTTCATTTATATATAATAAATAATTATATATCTGGCCTTTTGGTCATTTCACTTTTCACCTTTGGACTGATAATACAATCTCACCTATTCAGGTCTGACAATTTATCACTCGTTTTCGTGATTGGGTACAGGGCTTTCAATCTGTGCCGGACTTTTGTCTTATGTACCAAACGCATGATTAGGGGTGATTATATTGTATATCACCCCTAATCATGCGAACCAAAAGGGCCCTTAGGGTATAATCTCAATTCCCCAAGTGAAGACACGTTGGGTGGTTTCTTTAGAGAGAGAGTAGGTGGGTCAGACCTGAAAATAGAGGTCAAACTGAGGCCTTTTTTTATAATAATTATAGGACACATAGGGTAGTCTATATCCTCAGAAATGTCCACTCCCATTAATGTTGGGTTAGGATTTGCAACAAAATGGATGGTTTTTAGGGATGTGACCGTAGTAACTTTTGTCAGAGTATCAGTTTTGGCTATTGGCGACTCAGAGCTAGTCACGTGGCTATCAAAGGACTGGTTTGAGAGGGTAGGAAGGTCTTTTGGGTTGGACGGGAAGCTAGCGTTTCCTCCGCCTAAGAATATTTCCGGCGAAAAAAGGTTTTCTGATGGAGGGTTAAAAGAAGGCTTGTAAACGTGGGGGTATTCTGGTTTAAGCCATGGACCAAACATGCATTGAGATTTTTCCTTATTATCAGCCAACAAGTGTGAAGAACAATTAACCATCTTATGCCCTAATAATCCACAAAATAACAGAACTCTGCCAATCTATCATACCTTATATATGTCCGAAGATCAGCTCCTCCCGGCCTTGGAATGACAACAGAGTCAAGCAGGGGTTTGTGATATCCAGAAGGATGTTGATACGTAAGGCCTTCTTCCATTTGTGACTAGTGGTAATGGTGTCGATTTTGATAAACTCTCCAATGGTGTTGCCAATAAGTTTTGCAGTGTTGATGTTCATGAGGCAGACTGGGAGGTTTTGAGCTTGAATCCAAAAAGGAGTTTTAGAGAGATCAAGGTCAGTAAGGGCTTTATCCGGTGACCAAACACGAAAAGTCCATGACAGATTTTGGATTTTGGATAAATCTAAGCGAGTTTGTGAGTGTTCTGCCTTGAGGGTTCCATGCTTTCAGCATAATCCCTTTGAAAGCATTTAAGTTGATGTTTTTTTGTGTAAGGATTTTGGCAATCGGTGGGTGTTCTTCTTTGAAATGTGTGTTTAATGTGTCGGGATTTCCAGTGGTTTGGGTAGTATCAGAGCATTGAAGGTTAACTGTGTGGGAAATGAGACCATTTATTGCAGATGATTGATCCATGGGAAAGATGGGGGGATAGAGAAGAAAAGAGAAGGGCAAGGGAGATGAATACCAATATTCAGAATAGGAAAAGTCCAAAAAGAAAGCTTTCCAGAGAGAGAGCAAAGAGAAACGAAGCTACATTGTTTGTTGTTTTATAAGCGGTGCATTTCAATTTAATGGTCATGTCATGTAATTCATCAATTAAAATGTGTTTCGTTAACCATTCTATTATTGCTTATTATATTTTATTAATATCATTTAGCGTATTAGTTAAATAAGAAATAAATTAATCAACATCGATACTAAAAAAATATTTAAAACTAATTAAAGATAATCATATTTATATTTAGGAAAAAATGCACTCCACCCCTATAAATTTCCTATTTTTGCACTTTCCTCCCTAAAAATTCAAAAAGGTGACTACCCCTTCGAAATATTGTTTTGGTTGCACTTTGCCTTGAAGCCAAATTTCGGTGGGCATCGTGCACAAAATATAATATTTTAAAGGGGCAATATGCATAAAAATCGATTGAAATTTTACTATCCCGTCAATGTGCAATAAGAATAACATTTTTAAGGGGATATTCACTTTTTTTTAATTTTGAGGGGTTAAAGTGCAAATTTAAAAATTTAAAGGGGGCGATGTGCAATTTTCCCTTACATTTGTTAGAATTAATATTTTTATTAATAATAAAAAATGCATTTATATTTTAAAATTATAAATTACATTAATGCATTTACAATAAATATGCTAATAAGTATGTCCTCACGTGCAATTTGTTAAACTCATCATTTTATATACTAACTAATAAAATGGTGGTAATTACACATATTCTCACCTCTACATTTAGTAGGAAAAAATAAGATTTACAAAAATAAGAAAATGGTAGATAGGTGGAAGATGAAAATTCCTTCACATAAATTATAAAATTAATATAAATCCTAAGAAGAAAAACATTAATTGGAACGCAAAATTTCCATAAATATTGCAACATGCCCAACACATTATAGTCTCTTGCATATTATTATGAATAAACAATATACGGTTAAACCTCTATAAATTAATATAGATATACCATATTTTATTAAATTTGCGAAATAATTTTTAATACGTTGTCCTCGACTCGAGTTGGGATATTAATTTATTAAGGTTCTATTTAAGGGTGGAAATTGGAACGGAATTTCCGAATTCCGCCAATTCCGTTCCGAAAATATCCGAATTTGGAACACTTTTTTTCATTCCAATTTCCGATTTTTCCGATTATTTTTGGAATGGAATTGGAATTACAAATAAAATTGTTGAAAATTCCAATTTCCGACTTATTCCCGAAATATAAATTAATGTATATATACATATATATATGTATATATATATTTGCCTTTTACCAGAAAATTACGAAAATATTAGAAGAAAAAATGCTAAAAATTATCATTATTTCCGATTTTGGAACAAAATAAGAATTAATGCAATTTCCGAAAATTCCGAAATTCCGCCGATTCCGAAGTATTCGAAATTGGAATAGATTTTGAAATTCCGATTTTTTGGAAAGGTATTGGAACCTATTTTTAACTTCCAAAAATAATTGAATTTTTTTCCAAAAAGACATTTCCAATCCATTCCGTCCGATTTCCACGCTAACTTCTATTGTATTTATAATCAGTTCAATTGAACTTAATAATCCTATTGATGTTACAAAATAAGGGATACATATATGCTTTGGCGGAACCAAATGCGGGCTAGGAAGGGCCTTGGCCCCCCAGCAAATTTTCTTTTTGCATTAATTGAAAATACTCGCATTTTCTTATTTTTATTTTATAAATACTTGTGTATTTTATAAATACAAATACTCATTCAACTAATTCGCTTACATTAATCGCAAATCTCTTATTTTCAGGCAACCTAACGATCATATTTTACACATAACATATTATATTTATATATTTTTATATAATCAATGTCTTTGAATATTTATTTATTTGTGTTGTCTTTTTCATAGATATTCCTAAAATAAACAGGGGCACCCCGATAAATTTTTATTCACCCTCTCTTAGATTCTCGTCCTCTCCGATCGAAAAAATCTGGTTCCGCCCCTATTTATTTTTTGAGAATATTATCACCTTTTTCGTAAAGGGAAAATATCACCTTTTTCGGGCATGCAAAAAATTATGAATATATCGTAATAATAATATTACGATAAAATAAAATTAAAGATATAATAGATAGCGTAGTTAAGGAAATAATTCCAATTCCATACGGCGTATATTACGTAACAAATCAAACGAGAGAGAGAGAGAGAAGAATGAGAGGCGTCCCACCTCCGCCGCTAAAACACGGAGCGCCGCCGCCGCTGGAGGCAGGGGAAGGCGGCGTCGGAGATCCCCTCCTTCGTCCGGCAACTGGCGTGCAAGGCGGCGGCGGCGGTCCACGGAAGAAGGGCGTGTGGATTCGGGCATGGCTGGTGGTGGACTCGGCGGGGCAAGCGCAGGTGGTGGAAGCCGGAAAACACGCCATCATGCGGCGGACCGGGCTCCCGGCCCGAGATCTACGGATACTCGACCCGGTTCTGTCGTACCCTTCGACCGTTTTGGGGCGGGAGCGGGCAATCGTGGTGAATTTGGAGCACATAAAAGCGATAATCACGGCGCAGGAAGTGCTGTTTCTGAATTCGACGGACCCATTGGTTACCCCTTTTGTTCAGAAGCTTCAACAAATCTTCCGCCACCGTCAATCCGTCAATTCGCCGCAGGTGCCTCTCTCTCTCTCTCTCTCTCTCTCTCTCTCATGATTAACATGCGTAAATGCTGAATCGAATTTTTGTAGGGTTTGTTTGGATGCTGGGAATTATTCGCTTGTATGATTTTTGTGAGATTAGGGTTATGATGAATTTTCTAAATTGATTTTGTTAGTGGATTAAAATTGGGGATTTTTGCATGGTGATTTTCTTAAATTGCGATTTATTTGTTAATTGGCTCATTTGTCTTTCGAATTTTGATTAATTTATTATCTTATAAATTCAAAAAACAAATTATGTTATCCTGGCTAATCTTATTTTGGCAACCAAACGGGGCCTTAATGAATTTCTGTGTAATGGAATTTTAAAGGGTGCTGGATTGGGTGGCAACAATGCTGAGTGGGCAAATATGTACAATTTGGAAGATCAAGAATCAACGGCTATTAGTCTTCATCAACGATATACGACCGGAGGATTTCCCGACAAGAAAGACGAGGAAAATGCAGAAAATGGACATGGTTTGAAGCTTCTGCCGTTTGAATTTGTTGCACTCGAGGCGTGTCTCGAGGCCGCTTGTAGTAGCTTGGACAATGAAGTACTACTTTTTCTTTCTTTTTTCTTGAACTCGATATTTTTGCTTTTCTTGAACTAATAATTAGTCTCAAACGTCCGTTGATTTTTGAAATAGGCGAGAAGATTAGAGCAAGAAGCTCATCCGGCATTGGATAAGCTTACTTCGAAGATCAGCACTCTCAATTTGGAGCGTGTCCGACAAATTAAAAGTCGATTGGTTGCAATAACGGGGCGTGTGCAAAAGGTAGTTTTCTCTTTTGTTTGTTTTTCGTCCCTTCAATAATGCTTTCTGAATATGCAAGATTTTTCTATGCTGAATATGTTCGAGATTAGCTTTTAATTCGTCTAGTGGCCGAAGCCCGATTAACTTCTAGGTGAATTATCCAATTTGGAAATTCATTACAGTTTTTTAGAAGCTTTGATTACTGTATTCATCTGTACGTATCGTACCAGAGGTGGAGTATGCGTACATTTAGGCCTCGTTTGGGAATACTGATAAGTTGATTGCAATGGATAGGATTAACTTATGCTTGTGATTTATAATACAATCACTGTATCCGTCGTAGGATTGTGTAATCATACGTTTTCCGTGTGGATTAAATATCATTCATTCGCTTGATTAAATTCTGGCCCCGTTTCTAAATCACGGGCTTGAAAACCCGACATACTTTTATCAGGTGAGGGATGAATTAGAGCATCTACTTGACGACGATGAAGATATGGCAGAAATGTATTTAACCGACAAATTTGAGCAGCAGCTCGACAATTCCTCTGTTTCTTCCGAACACGAGCTAGATGCCATAGACGAAGAAGCCGTTATGCCCGATTCGGAGAATAGGTATTCAATATCACTATTATAAAAACTTGATAATACTAGGCCATTTTTTTTAATTTATAAGTTTTTTTATTATAACTGTATTCTCGTTATATATATATCAGGACCCCCGATGAAATCGCTACTACTGGACGTGATAATATTTCCGATAACGATATCCGGGACAATATTATAGGCGAATCGAGTGGTCTTAGGCGAGACAGTCGCAGGACACATACGAGTGTGCAGAGTGTTACTAACAAGAATCTCGATGTAGAGGAGCTTGAGATGATTCTAGAAGCTTATTTCGTGCAGATCGATGGCACGTTGAACAAACTGTCCACTGTATGTCCTCTCACTATAACTCGTCGATTTTTCGCTTTTCCTGCCGTTTTTTTATATTTCTTTTTTAAATGCATACACTTTTAGCGATAATCGGGAGACCACTAGAGAATTTTCGCATTATCGTAAGTTCTGAAAAATTGAACACTCACTAAGAGGGTGTTTGTTTTAGGGGTATTCAAGATAATAGTAAATATTTGTGGACTATAATTTTGAATAAGAGTTTATTTCATTTAGTACCCCTGTGCTATATCGAATTGCTAAAAACTAGCCGTGTTTATTTATATTAGCAAAATAAGAACACTATGATGCTTTTTTTTAGCATACAACCCCCTAATAATTTCTTAGGGGTAATTCGCTACAAAACTTGAATCATAGGGGGTTGTTTGCTATTATTAATAACGCGATGAGTTCTTTAACAATTAGAACATAGCCATTGGATGCAAAAAAAAAAAAAAAAAAAATCATGTACATGACATAAAATAAAGGAAAAATTGTGGGCATCCCACTGAGTTAAACCCAAATTACGAAAAAATCCCTCATCTTTAAATAATTACAACCATTCCCCTCAACTATGTATTATCTTACGGAAAAAACCCTCCTTCTAGGTAAATTGGACATTGTAAGGGTGTACGTTCTAGGTAAATTGGACATTGTAAGGGTGGACGTGTAAGATAATACAGGGTTGTTGTAATTACCGAAAAGGGAGTGGCCGTAATTTGCCCTAAAATAAAACTCGACGAAACTAGAGATTATGCAGTATTAGTATACCAATCTTTTTAGAACTGATTTTCTTTTTCTCTTTTTTTGTTTGCTGGTGGGAATCGAAGCTGAGGGAGTACGTAGACGACACAGAAGATTACATCAACATAATGCTGGACGATAAACAGAACCATCTTCTCCAAATGGGAGTTATGCTAACTACCGCAACGGTTGTGCTTAGTGCTTTTATTGCCTTAACCGGAGTTTTCGGTATGAACATCACAATCGAATTGTTCGACCCCAACAAAGCTGGGATGCCCGATTTTCTTTGGACGGTCGCTGGAGGCACCGCTGGCTGCATTTTCTTGTACGTGTCTGCCATTGCGTGGTGTAAGCACAAACGCCTATTGGAATGAGGTGGCGCCTATATATATATAATATATATATAACGAGAAGGACTTGAACTCGAGAGTTCATATTCGTAAAACCAAATTTATTAAATTTGTTCAAATTTTATTTTTATAATAAATTTTAAATTTTTAGGTCTTGGTTTGCAAATTATTTGTTCGGAGTTATTGATAACCTTCTCATATTCACTCATCGATCCAATTTTTTGCAATTTAGAATTTTGTTGAATTCAATTTGTTAGCAAAACGAATTAATATTGTAGTCTGATATTGAGTCGATTAAAACATAAATGATACGGAAAATATTTTAAAATATTAAACTAAATTCGAACTCGAACAAAATTCAAACACGTTATTAGCGTCGTTGTATTAAAATAAATAACTTAATTCAACTTGTTTTGTTGCAGATACTAAAAGGGATAATGGGTATGTGCGAATTGTACGAACAAATCAATCTTATAAATGATCGTTACAACACGCTGTAGACGCATAAAATTAATTAATTGGTTAATTAAATTAGCCAATTAAATTGTGTCTAAATTAAATTATAATTTATCCTACAAAATAAGTTATGGAGATAATTATCAATTAATTATTGGCCAATAGGATTATTTCTTCTCTTCCAAGTTATAAGAGATAAATATCAATTTAAAGAGAGCCAATCAAATCGCGCCACGTCATCAAGTAGACTTTAAGTAAGACTCTTATTCTACCACTATAAATAGGGACCCTCTCTACACAATTCAAGACACAACTCAAGAAGAATAAAAATCGTAGGAGAAAATTCTCTCTACAACATTCAAGTCATCTTCATCAAATTCAAGGCGTTCTTCATCAAATCGAGGGCGTTCTTCAACAAATCAAGATCGAAGGAGGCCAAATCCATCAAGATCTTCATCAAATTGAGGGCGTTCTTCAACAAATCAAGATCGAAGGAAGATTGAAGGGGCCAAATCAAGATCGAAGGAAGATTGAAGGGCCAAATCCATCAAGATCTTCATCAAATTGAGGGCGTTCTTCAACAAATCAAGATCGAATGAAGATTGAAGGGCCAAATCCATCAAGAACTCCAAGATCTTCAAGTCAGAACTCCAAGATCTTCAAGTCAAAACCCAGTTCGATCCGAGATTCAAGTCGCAAGACCCTCGGAAAACGTTATTCAAGTTCAAAATCAAATCCGGAGAAGATCAAGTCAACGACCCGACTCCGAAATTCAAAGTCAACATATATTGTTCTTGAGAGAAGAATCAGAGGATTAAATTAGAGTTTGTAACCCGCAATATTTATTTTTAATTCAATAAAATTATTTTTGTGCAAGTTTTTCTTGTTTGTCTAAATCGCAGATAAGATTTTGTTGCTACACACGCGCACTTTAAATATCACCTATGACGCACTTTACGTATGACCGTGAGTAGAAATCGGAATGGAATTTTCAAATTCCGTCAATTCCAATTCGAAAATATCCGAATTTGCAACCGTATTTTCCATTTCGATTTTCAAAGTTCTGATTTTCGATTTTTCCGAATTTATTTGAAATGGAATCGGAATTGTATATGAAATTATCGGAAATTCCGATTCCTGATCCGATTTTATTTCCGAATTTTTTGACTGTTTTTTGAAATATATAATATAATTTTATGATATATTTGTAATTCCAAAATATAACTTATGATATATTTTATACGAAAATCTTAGAAAAAATTAACTTGGTATAAGAAACTATTTGTTGCATTTTTCCTGATCAGAAAATCTATATTTTAATATGTTGTTCCTAGCTATATGTGGTTTTATTTATTACTTTTTGTCGAACTCTATTTTGGATTTATGGTGGAAAATCCCATTTATATCGGAATGAAATCTTTGCATTCCAATTTCTTTGAATCTGAAATTGGAACCCATTTTCTATTTCGGAAAAATAAAATTGATTTTTTTTCAAAAAAAAAAATCCATTTCTGATCCATTCCGTCATATTCCACCCTTAATATGACAAATCACAAGTAATTAAATTACTTAATAATTAAGTGATCTTGTGTAATGAAGAATGATTCATATAATAAATCTAGTATCGGTTGCCTAAATTGTAATTATATTTGTTTTTTGGTCTTGTAAATTGTCCCTTTCGTGAGCGTTGTTCCATTATTTTCAGTCCAATTTAAATAAATATTATATCTAAGGTAATAGATTTGCTGAGCAGGTGGCGGTGTCCTATTTCTTTGCCAAATTTAATCTTTATAGTATACATATTGTACATAGCGAAATCAGCCCTTTTATGTCATTGTCTATAATAACACCAAAAACATTTAGATAGATAAAAATTAAATAAAATTGAAAGCATGCAACATAACTAGGGGTGTAAAATCGGAATGAAATTTCTGAATTCCGTCAATTCCGATTCGAAAATATCCGAATTTGGAATTCTATTTTTCATTACGAAATCCGATTCTTCCGAATTTATTTGGAACGGAATTGGAATAACATGTAAAATTATCGAAAATTCTGATTTCCGATCCGATTTTAATTCTGAATATGTCTATGTTTTTTCAAAATATGTAGTATAATTTTATGATATATTTTGTAATTGCACAATATAACAGTAACTTATGTTATGTTTTATATGAAAAATATAAATACCGAAGGGTCAAGTAATTAATTAAAACCTTAGAAAAGATTAATTGGTATTATAAATTTTGTGTTGCATTTTTTCCTTATAAGAAAATCTATGTTTCAATTTGTTGTTCCTACATTTATTTGTATTTATTGCATTTTGTCGAACTCTCTTTTAGATTTTCTTACATTTTCCTGCAAAAATTCAAAAAATATAGAAAAATGTAATTTTCGATATTCCGAGATATTCTAAAATCGGAATGAATTTTCGGATTCCATTTCTTTTTGAATGATAATTGGAACCCATTTTTTAATTCCGAAAAAAATTGGAAATTTTTCGAAAAATCATTTCCGATCCACTCCATCTGATTTCCACCCCAAACATAATATGTACCGTATGTTTGATAGAATATTTGAGTAACTCGTAAGTCGTAACCCACCCGTAATCAACGCATTGGTTAACCGAGTTAAGTTATTGACTCGTGAACATGTGATTCATCCTTTCAATTAATCACCGATACAAAAAATAAATAAAATAAATAAATAAATAAATAAATAAATAAAATCCCGGAATTAAAAGAAAAGTAAAAGAAAATTAAAGGAACTGTCGGTTCTTGAACATGGCCGTCAAGCCCTAGGCACAAAATTTATAAATAAATAATTAATTAATTAATTAATTAGTTAACCATTAAATATTTATTTGGTACAAGGACGATATCTAATCATCATATTTTATACTATTTTATATATCAATAAATTCAACTAATACAATTTATTATTGCTGATTAAAAAAAAAATTCAATTTAGTGAAATCGGTAGCTGTAGTCATTATTTCACTGTTCAGTGATAATGAGGTATCAGCCACCTGTCTCATATTATTTGCTATCAATAAATTTTGTGAAAGAAAAAAGAGCACCGATAGTTAGTTTTTTTTTTTTTTTTTTTTTAATTTGATTTATTAGGGTAAATTATGTTCACTACATGATGTAAGGTCAAATTACAAAAATACTCATATTTAGGTAATTACAAATCACTACTCAACTATGAATCTTCTTAAAAGTCCACTCTTATGGTCAAATTAAACATGAACTTCTAGATTCCGTGCATGTTCTCTAGTTTGTACTCGTTTAGTGCAAAAATGCAGTTCATGATGCATCAAAAATCTGATATTTACAAGTCTAGAGACACATCTTATGATCATCTTGATTCAAAATGTGGAGCTGAAATGCGATAAAACGGGTACAAATTTGAGAATATTCCACATAATCTAGAAGATTCCACTAAATTTGACACCATAAGGGTGAACGTGTAAGCAAATTTATAATTGATTGATGGTTGTAATTATCCAAACATAAGGGTGTTTTTCGTAATTTAACCTTGCCTCAGGGGTTGGCCGTAATTTACCTTTATTATTATTCAATAATTCCCTTCGGAAAACATCTAGATCTAGTCATAATTCCAATTTATTAGGAGTCAAAGATAGAACATGGAAAAAATATATATATAATCTAATTAATCACTATACATATATAGTGAATCCATGTGGGTGTCTTTTCTTACAACTAATTTAGTGTGGTTTTGGATTATTGCATCTTATAAAATGTGTAATGTTGGAATTGTGTCACATAATAATGCATGAACATATATTTATACAATCAATTAAGTATTTATTTTCCAACTTTGCACATGTCTTTTGTCATAATAAACTCTACGAAAATCACACTAGTTTACTTCGATTAATTAGTAGTATTTTGAATGATTTCTCAAATTAAATCATATATACTAATTAACTAATAAATTCATTGAAATTTATTTTACAATAATTTTTAAATCCTTAATTAGCTCTTATGGCGAATCGGCGACTTGAATTAGTTTTGGAGTTGAAATTCACGTTGCTTATACGAAATATTTGTATAATTACACGTAAGAAATTTGTATATTCGAAAAGTTACCGTCATTAAATTGTGATCAACTAGGTCGAAATTAAACCGTCATTTTCTTAATGGCCGTTTTAGGGATATATATATAGTGACCATTGTTAGCCGGCGGTTTGAGTTGACTGTCCGAAAATTCAAACAAAGAGAAAAGATTAAGTCGATGGTTAATTATCAAAATCGTGAACAGTCGACGGCCTGAAACCGAAACCGAAACCGAAACCGACTGTTTCGAACCGAGAGGCAATGGTTCACATACATTCATAAGATAGAGATATAATAGGCATGCAAGACAAGATCATGGAAAAAGAATAGAGGACTAATATTCAGACTCAAAACTATTTATTTAGGACCACATGCATGCATATATATGCATGTGTATGTATATTGTGCCCACACAAAGAATGTCTGTATGTATGTAATATAATATAGAGGATAAGAATCACAAGTAGCCCTATAGCTATAGCTGAAACCCTAATCCTAAGATATTTTGTCGTCTTCAAAAACTGCTTTATTTAGTTTGGTTCAAGAATTTGTTCTTCCTCTCCATGTTCTTTGTTTGGCTACATGCAAGAAAATTGCACATGGCTTGTGTTCGAATCTTGGAGTATGCCCACATGTAACTTGTAATATATATATATATATATATATATATATATATATATATATATATATATATATATATATATATATATATATATATATATATATATATATACATTGAGACTATATATTATAACATCAAGTGGACACGTATACTAAATATTCGGGTAAATTATACCTACACCCCTGAGATATGTTAAATTAATTTTAAGGTCCCTGTAGTATCAGTAATTGCAATCACCCCCTTGAAACATTGTTAGAAACCATAACGGAATAATGCATTGAATAAGTTATTCCGTTAGGGTTATAACGAACGATTAGTTTCAGGCTATGGTAGAGACAACATAAAGTTACAGAGACGACATTGATCTCCTAACATTTCTTAAATTCTTATTATTTTATATAAAATTCATAAATCTGCATCTATGTTAGTATTAATGGCCCCATAAACAAATATAGAGTATATCAGTCCTCAAGACATGAAATCTTAGCTCCGGTAATTGTTTTTCAGAGGTGTGGCTGTAATTAGAAATACCATAGGGACCTTAAAGTTATTTTAGTATAACTCAGGGGTGTAGGTGTAATTTACCCTAAATATAATTATTTGATGAATTATGTCTATGTACCAAGTACCAAAATGTTAGATCATGTATACCATTGACCATTTCCATATATTCATGCATGGGACACGTTTAGTGACTTTGTTTTCTTGGACATAAATAATTATCACTGTAGGGAGGTGAATATCAGTTTTTTTTTTTAATCTGAATTTATTAATTTGGATCCAAAAATTGGAATATATGACATTTTGTTTTTCAATTCGATTTTAATTTCCGCAACAAATACATTTATTTTTACATAAAATAAAACTTACAATATCAATACTATCATGTATTTATCTTGTAGTGGATGAAAAAAATAGCATGATTTTTCCAATTTTGATCTGAAAAAATCTAGTTTATTGAAACAAGTTTTTTCATTCAAATTTCCAATTTGTCCCCAAAAAAAAAAATTAAAGTCAAATTGAAATTAGTTTTATACTTCTGAAATAAATTGAGATTTTCTAATTGCATTCGATTTTCACCTCTAGTGAATCGCCAACCAAATTTAGATCCTCCAACCTAACTAACCAACTACCTCAAATATTTGCCTCCCCCCATTCTATACTTGAATTAGGTTTTTCTTTATTTTTTCTTTATTTTTTTTTTTTTTTTTTGTGTGTGCATACTAATTTTTTAATTTTGCCACAATAAATTCAGAGATATACACATTTAAAAATAATAATATATTTTGGGATGTGTGTTCTGATTTTTAGGAGTATGTATTAAATTTGAGGGGCAAAATATTCTCCAAAATATATTGGGGCATACAATACAATGAGTGAAAATTGGTAAAAGAGGTTGAGATAGATGAGATATGGAGTGAGATGGTTCATCTTATTGGTATATATTTGTTACTTCAAAGTATTATTCACACCAAAAAAAAGAGAAAAAAAATGAAAACTTCACTCATATCTTTTTTTATGAAGGAAGAACTTGTAGTTAAGTATGTGGACTTATAGTTTTTATTGGTTTTTTCTATGCATTATTGTAATTAACTATAAGTCTATATTTACAATTGTCAAAACTTTTACTAATTTTTTTTTTTTTTTTGAAAGCAAACTTTTACTAATTGATATATATTAATTGGTAGAGATTTGAAGATACTGAAACAATTATTATTATGCAATACAAGTTTATCCACTATTTAATTTGCTTACAAGTTTATCGACTATATGGAGTGTGGGAGAACATTAGCCGTAAAAGTCGACCTAGCTAAGGGACAATTTTGCGATTTCGTGGGCAACACGGTTATTTTTCCTTTTGACGTGGCAAACTTTGAAGTCTTCAGACACGCATGAGAGTCTTTTGGTATCGTCGATGAGGTGACCAAAGAAGAAAAAATACGTATTGTCCTTCACCATGAGGTGGCTCGAAAAAACTCGAGCTGGAACTCATCTCTAGTTGTTCTTCATGAGCCGGCTCGCGAGCTTTTATATATATTTAAAGAATTACAGATTTATGTTTATTCTATAACTTTTAATTTTTCATATAAATAATTTATAATTAAAATTAATATTAATATCATGTAAACAAAAAAAAATGAGTTGAGCTCGAGCTCGGTTCGATCTCATCAAATGGAAGCTCGGTGAGCTCGAGCTCACCAAATTTGACTCGAGCTCGAACTCGAACTCGAAAAATCTGGCAAGCTCGACTCATTTACGCCTCTACCTTCACTTTGGATAGTGCTGAAATCGACTTCTAAAACAACTCAGATGCATATCGTGGGTTGCGAGCGAACTCCATGGGTGTTGAGTGTTCCATTGCCTCTGCTGTAACTGGATCTAGACGTTGATTACAGCAAGAAAAGAACCAAGCAATACATTTACCATCGAATTTTTTTTTGCTAGTCCACCCAAATCGCAACTATTTTCATTCGAACCAATATTCAAATTGCGCATTATCGTAACCAATTAACGACATAATCATAGAGAGGCAATTAATACAAGGAAATAAAAAAAACATAACTACTATCGCTATTATTAATATTAATAAATTGTCATTATACTACCTATCAGCCTATTATTTAACGACTTTAACCGCCCCATTTATAACTAATTAAAATCATTTATTCATTCATTTATTACTTGTGACCGTCTTAAAATCTAATTTATCATGATTGGTAATACCGAATAAGCAAAATTCATTTTTATTGATTTATATATGTTGTATTTAGTTTTAGAAGTATTTTTTTATTTTTGACAATAATCTTAATTTTTGTTGTCTTGGTATTTCGATAATTATCGAATCAAAACCAAAAGTTTTGACAGTTTATTTCCAACCTATATGTATAATACGGTGAATTTCGTCGTAGTTCGTCGTTTCATGTGATGATCTCACCATACACGTGTATTGTCAATCATCCGTTTTTACGTACACCAAATTGAGTATTCAGTACTCACCACAAGTGTGGGTTATTACAATAATTACATGATGTACTGTGCATTAATATATGATTAAACAAAACTTTGCCACTAAGAATGTCCAGCTAATTAATTCTAATTTCTTAATTAATTCCCCATTATCGAGTAAAACAAAAATATCCCATAATTAGATCCACGTGAACCAGTAACGGACCAGAATAATAGTTGCTAAGATAAAATTAAATAATCTCATGAAAATCATATTATTTTATCGGATCTCGAGATGTCCAATAAAAACAAATTCTTAAAAGGAAAAATAAAGTAAAATAAATCACGATAACATAATATTTGCATCTCGCAAATCAAACAATAAGGGGTGAATTCTTTCCACAAAATGATTCTAATGCCTCGTTTGCTTGTTACTATATTAGGTTAAATTGACTAAATAATACGAGTTAGTAAAATGTTTGGTTGATAGGATTCGACATTACTCAAGTCCGCTACTTAAGTTGAAGCCCGCAATTAAGTGCTACTATTTCATGAAATTAGTAACATCCATTCCTCTGCGATTAATTTTATAGGGGTGACTAAAAAAAGAAAATTATAATTTTATTCTTAAAACAATAATTTAATTTTGTTAAATAAAAGACTTTATAGACAATTTACATATAATAACATAATCTAACGAATTTGATTCAAAATGTAATCTAAAGAACGAAACATATTATCAACTAATTAGTTAGTTAACCAGTAGAAAATTAATCAAATGTAATTTAATTCGCTCTAATTCAATATAGGTAAGCAACCGAGGCCTAAATGTAAAAATTAAAGAATGAAAAAATAAAGAAATAAGTGAAACTAGAAAAGTATTAAGTAGAAATAAACCACAATACGACGCCGTATTGCAACCATATCCAAATACGATCTCGTCGATTTACTTTTTTACCAAAGTATCCCTATCGCAATTTCTGTATATAAAGATACTCAAAGCTTCTCTGACAAACCCACTTCCCCACCACCGCCGAACCACCGCAATGCTGGCGGAGATCGCGGCAGCGCCACCTCTTCAATCCAGCAGTTAGTCTATCCACGCGGTGTTGCGTTGATTTGCAATCTCGAAAACAAAAAAATGTCGGCGTCCAACTCCACTAAGCAGGCTCAGGCACGTGACCTGAAGCACCGGGTGCTCACGTGCCTCCACAAGCTCTCCGATAGGGACACCCACACCGCCGCCGCGTCGGAGCTCGAATCCATAGCTAAAACTTTGTCGGCCGACGCACTACCTTCGTTCCTCTCGTCCATCTCCGCCACCGACTCCTCCGACAAATCACCCGTCCGGCGACAGTGTGTCCGTCTCATCTCCGTTCTCTCCGAGCACCACAAAAATGCGCTCTCCCCACACCTCTCCAAGGTCCTCTCCGCCGTCGTCCGCCGCCTCCGCGACCCGGACTCCTCCGTCCGCTCCGCCTGCGTCGCCGCCTCCCTCTCCCTCTCCTCGCAGCTCACCTCCCCTCAATTCACCTCCATCACCAAACCCTTCCTCGAATCTCTCTTCATCGAGCAGGATTCCAACACGCAAAACGGCGCCGCTTCGTGCCTGGCGGCGATAATCGACGGATCGGCGAATCCGGACGTCGGCAGCCTGAGAAAAATGCTGCCGAAGCTCGAAAAGCTGTCGAAATGCGACAGCTTCAAGGCGAAGCCGGCGCTGCTGGCTCTGATCGGAAGCGTCGTCGGTGTGAAGGGGGTTTTGAGCAGCGGCGGGAAGAATTCGATTAAAAATTCGATCGTGTGCTTGACGGATTTCCTGAGCAGTGAAGATTGGGCCGCCAGAAAGGCCTCCGCCGAGGCACTGACGAAGATCGCGGCGGTAGAAAAGGAGTCTTTGTCGGAATACAAATCGTCGTGCCTGAAGACCTTCGAAGCTAAGCGATTCGACAAGGTTCGATTATTATCCGTATTTGGGTGAAATTTAATCTTTCGAATTCGTAGTTTATACTTTGGGTGTAATGTAGATTGATTTGATCAGGTGAAAGGTGCGAGGGAGATGATGAATCAGATGATAGAAGCTTGGAAACAGATTCCAGATCCACCTGAATCTGATGAGGTTCCACCACCACCTGAATCACAGCCATCTTCTAAAGGTATATATATATATATATATATATATATATATATATATATATATATATATATATATATATATATATATATATATATGAGATACATACAACATTTTCTTAACTTATACATTACTTTGTGGTTTAATTCTGTGGTTGTTCTACTTATCGATTGTTCGAGTTTAAAGCGTTAGTAGTCGCTATCGAAAAATTATTTCCAGACTTGCCATATATCTTCAAAAGAACATAAATGGATCAATGAGAATCGGTTGATTCCGATTTTACTTTACTCTAGTGGTTAAGTCCTTCAAACGCCAAATCTATTTGATCGGTTTGTTTTCGTTTATTCTCCATTGCTAAGTAAATTATCTGCGTTCTTACTTGCAATTTCTTGTTCTGGACTATGATTTCGATTTTATTTAGCCCAAACTCTAAAATCTGTTACGTCGGTGTGTCTTTATCTGTCTGTTGTGTTCTTCCCCCTTCCTCGGGAAACTATATTCTATTGTACTTCCAATCTCTGATTTTGGACTATGAATTTTTTTTCTCGTTTAGTCTATCGACTCCACATTTCAAGGGGTGTGTACGAGACTATCGATTGTTGATTTGTTCTATATCATTAGTTGTTTATATTGTTTCTAGCTCTAATATTTCCCCACATTTTATCTATTTGACTTCATGTATGAATTTCAATTCTTGAATTAGAGTCGTCTGTTTGGCATTTTCCCGGATATTTCTGCCAACACTTTCGTAAACCTGCTCCTATTTTCAAATTGTTAATACCCGTTTTTTTTTTTCCAATGGGTACAGAAAATGCTAGTGATGGGCGTTACTCCCCTGAACGAAAAGCCTTTGTTGGCGCCACAGCTTCTCAAGTAAAGAAAATTAGCCCTATTGACAACCAAGACACATCAGCTAGAAGAAGAAGTTCTGTTGGTAGTAACGAAAACCGAACGAGCCCAGCAATGTTTCGTAAATTGGACACCAAAAAGCGCAACATCTCGAAACTCGAAACTGCTGCTCATGGCACCACATATATAGAAAATGATGAACCTTTTGATGGTGATGAAAAAATTTCTAGAATCGGAAAGCCCGAAATCAAACGGGCCCTGTTCAATGAGGACTATGATAAGCAGAAGCACCGTGTGGTTAGAAGTGATTCTCCGGTTGGTCCAGGCGGCGAGGCGAGTATTGTATATAATAATAATGACACTGGAGATGTATGTAGGAACCAGAGAAACTGCCAAGACCTATCTTTGATCCGAAATCAACTGGTTCAGATCGAAAACCAGCAGTCCAGTTTGTTGGAGATTCTCCAGGTGAATATTCATTTACGTATCTGAGTAGATTCGTTTTATTACAAAACATTATTCGGGTACTAACATTCACTTGTAACATTGTGTTGAAATCACAGAGATTTATTGGGAGCTCGCAAAACGGTATTCATTCTCTCGAGGCACGTGTTCACGGTTTAGAACTCGCTCTCGATGAAATCTCGTTCGATTTAGCCGTCTCTAACGGAAGGATGTCGCAAAAGGATGCCTTGTGTTGCAAGTTACCTGGTACCGATTTCTTGAGCTCGAAGCTCTGGAGAAAAACGGAAGCATCAGCTGCTGGGGTGAGAAGCATCGCCGGCAGGAGTGGAGATGGTGAAGGAATATTCCCGTTGCATAACAGGAGATACCGTTTTCGTGGTGCTCATGGCCTCGTAATGAACCCGTTGGCCGAAATCTCTAGAAGCTCCCGGATTCTTCCGGAAGTTTCCTCGAGTGGGGTTGCTTAGTACATTGCTGTTTTAAAGTCAACTAACCCGAAATATATCGCCCGGTGAAACTACTAAATACAAAGAGCTTGTACTTGTGTTTGTTGTTGGCTGGATTCTTCTTGGAAGAGTACTAAAGAATAGATGCATATATACTAAGAGTGGCTTTTCTTCTATTTTCCTTTTTTTGTGTATTAAAGATTCTCTTTTCGTTTTTTCGTTGAGTCGACATGTACTCGAAAAATTGTATGTACTATCGGTAGCGGAAATCAGACGTATCAAATCGAAATTAGTTCTCTCTGGGAAAAAAACGAATCTTTTTTTTTCGGAACTCCAAAAATAATTTCAATTTCGCCCCCAAATACAATATGAAGTATATAATAATAGTAAAATACATAATAAAATTAGCTAGTAACCAGAAACTCAAAGGAATCAACGAACGATGATTCAAAGTCGAGCTAACTGGTAACCAGAAACTCAACTCAGTAATTTCAAGAATTCGGGATTTAAATTTATAGATTCGAATGTTATAGAAATTCCTGCAATGCATGGATCAAGGTTACCTATAAGAGTTATAAATTAGAAAAAGAAAATGATCTAATAATTTATAATAAATTCATTAAAAATGTCACTCTCTCAGATATATATATATATATATATATATATATATATATATATATATATATATATATATATATATATATATATATATATATATATATATATATATATATATATATATAACTTTCTGCTTGAATATATTGCTGGTGAATGTCTGTCTGTATCTCTTCTTCAGTACCTTTTGCTAAGTCAGATCTCCATGCACATTTTCGTCTCGAGTTCGGCTTTTCATCTTTGTAAGTATTCATAATACGGAAAAAAAGCCACCTTCAATGCCACCACTTCTTCTCGGACAAAGATATAAGCTGCCAAAATCGAAAAACAAGCAATACCAAGTCAACGAGATTTATCGTTCGAAAAAAATACTGCATCAGACATGTTTATGTAGAAGATGTATGGCGCTCGATGAATTAAATAAATGCACATGAGTGGTGAGTGCTTATACACAATACACTACCGTGTTTTCTCACTCAAAAAACGAAGATGCAACACAAATTACATATATTCTGTTATTAGACACACAAATATAATCCATGCATCATCAAATGAAAGTTTTTACGATTTTTTCATTCAAACACTAACCTGACGCGCAACTTGCGCCAATCGCCTACTCTCTCGTGAAGACTCCATCGACAATAAGCTCGATTTCGACTGCTCCGTTTTCTGATCGCTCGTTTCCTGATCGCCCATTTTCTGATCGCCCGTTTTCTTCACTTCCGTTTCCTTTTCTGCCTCAACAGAGGTTTTCACTTCACCTCCACTCAAAGCCTCTCTCTTACGCTTCCTTTGAAACGTGTACTTGATGACTCTTTCACCTACAGTTGTATAAGACGAATTCGCCCCCGACACGTCAACTTTCTCAACATCCACCGTTTTTCTCTTCAAACCTTCGTCTTTCTGCAGTACAGTACTACCACCACCACCAAAAGCTTTGACGGCTTTTCTTTCGTCTCCTAAAGAATCTTCGGACATCGTGCGAGCTGTCCTAGATTGACCGGCCCCACCACCACCATCCTTGTCTGAAACAGAAACATCTACGTTCACACTCGATATTTTCACGACTTTTCTTAGCCTATTCGCTCTCTTCTTTTTCTGAAGAAACGATCGGCAGTTACTATCCGCCATTAGCTTCTCCTCGAGTTCACTCAGAGTTTTAGTCTTGGTCGACGGCACTTTTTCTTCATCTTCTTCGCTCTCTCGTTTGTTATTTTTATTACTATTATTATCTTTGTCCATTACTTTATCGGTTTCCACAGAATTTCTCTCACACGCACGGATCCTCTGCGTGCAACCGTTTCTGTACAGTCCTGGATCTTTGGGTCTCGATATGATTGAAGGAAGCAAATCGGGGTTCGATATATATGAAGCTATCGCAGCTTCATATATTCTAGCACCGGGTTCTCTTAACGAGAGATTTTTGGGCTCGTTTGCATGATGATGCGAATTTCCCCTTTTAGCCCTCTCGAGTTGAGAATGGGCTTCTTCCAGCTCTTCTCTCAGATCTTTTACGATATCTTCAGCTTCTTGAAGTTGAGCTTCGAGTTCGTCGATCTTGCTCTGCTGACTCAGCGATGCAGCTTCCGCTTCACTAGTCTGTAAAGTTTGCCAAGTTAAAATTAAATTCTGGACAATAAGTTTGCGTAAGTTACAAGAAACTCGAGATCGGACAACGTAGATAAATAATTGCAAAACAACAAATGCAGTGATTTTTGTTTCAATGTGGCAGCAAATACGATTCATGGGAGGAACACGTGGCGGTACTATTACAGTATAGCCACACGAGAATCGGCATAATCTCGTGAGAAACGTGTCGGTATTTTTGGGTAACCGCCAAAAGTAAAAACAGAAAGAAAAAAATACGAAAAACACGCGGCAACTTTAGAATGTAATCCCATTTGGACATTAATTTCGTATCAAACTATTTGATATACGTGCGAGATGGATCACTTTAGTTCAGCCAACGACAATAAATAAACAAAAGAAACGAACACACGTGGAACAACACAAATCATGATCCTCATTACAAGATAATCATTAACCTTATCAAGGAAGCAAACGAACTAAAAACTATTGTCCGGAAAAGGAAGTGTAATATTTCGATCAACAATTCCGCCATTTTCGGACAATCTTTGAAGGAAACGAAAAATCGAGTTCTAAAGACTCGTCGAATAACAACAGCAGATAAAAGGAACACCACATTAAACATACACAGAATCGAAACAAAAACCTAACTAAGCTACACAAAATAATCGCAAACCCTACCCACATAAGATATCTCAACATGGTGTAAAGTTTCAAACTTTTGAACCAAACAAATCGAAGAAACAAAATCAAGAAAAACAGAAACATATTAATGAAAAATTAAAAAACTCGAGTTAATTCAAACCTTCGAATCCATCATTTGCTTGAGGCGCATCAGCATTCGCAAAGCCTCGTCTTTCGACGTCTTAAGCTCGTTCTGGTACTGCGCCGCCTTCTTCTCCGACGACATAACCCTAGCGGCAGCCTCCTTCGATATGTTGAATAACACATCGGCATACGCCTTCTTCAAACCCAACATTTTCTGCACATCAAAGAATTCCCCCAAAATTAAATTCTTGTTTTTCTTTTTTCACATACACAACGCAAAAATAAATAAAATAAAATAAATCACAGACGATGATGGTAAATGATTTCAAGATTAAGTTTTTACCCCCATTTTTTTTTTCGAGAATTTAGATTTAGAGTTTTTTGAATTATTTTCAGACAAGGCAAAATCAAGCACAAACTTATTCAAGTCGAACTAGTTCCGATTACGAACAAAAAACAAAAAAAACAAAAACAAATGCAGGATGAAATAAAATAGAAAAAACAAAAAGGGATAAAGAAGCGGTTTGATTAATTCAACAAGGTAGTTGGTGTGCTGTGTTAAAAAAAAAATGGGCTGCGCCGCCGTGGGTGCGGCGATCTTAGGGCGGCGGAGGAATTTACCTCTTCGGCGTCCATTTTTTCTCCGATGCGTCAAAAGCAATTCTAGAGAGAGAGAGAGCTGTGTGTGTGTGTGTTTTTGTTTTGTTTGCTTTTTTGAGGTTTTGAGGAGTTTTACATTAAACTCTTGTTTCCTCGGCAGAGCTGTCTGTTATGAACTGAATCTTCTGCTACTTGAAAGTACGGAATTGCCCCTTGGAGAAAGGGTTTAATTACGGGAAGACCCGGGCGCTGGGTATTGGGTCGGGTCGAGTTTGGGGTTCTATGGGCGCGCGCCATTAAAGTGGACCCCACCAGAGGTGACGTGGCGGTTTATAATAGTATATAAATACGTGGCTTGATGCATGTAGGATGCCTTTTTGGAGGGAAAAGGGCAAAAGGGATAATAGTGTATTTATGGCAGGATTAATATTTCACTAACTTTTTTTTGGATATTTATATAATATATAAAAAGTGAATAACAATTAATAGCATACAAAATTAGGATATAACTTTGTTTAGTGATTTTTGACTTTTTTTATTATATAATTATAGCAAAAAAATTAACAAAAACTCTCTTATTTGTTTTTTATGATAAACAAAAATTTTATTTTCAAAGTGGTTTTTGCGATAGCTTTTGAAAATAGATTATGAGTTGGTTTTATTTGGCTTGTCTTCGTTATTCATGAATTGCGCCTTGCGTTGTTCGCAAGACTCATCCCACATTTTTCACATGAACTTTCATTTAATAAAAAAATGAGGGTGTTTTTATAAAAAAAAAAGGCACATAAATAATGTTTTTTTTAACGAAAAATGTTATTATTATTATTATTATTATTATTATTATTATTGCTATGGGTGAAAATTGGAATGATAATTTTAATTTCCATTGGGTTCGATCCCAAAAGTTCTTAGTAATAATTTTTTTCGTTGGATTCTTGACTTTTCCGACTCTTTCTTATAGGAATTGGAAGTATATACAAAACAATTGAAATTTTCGATTTTCGGTCGATTTTAATTTATAGAGTAATTCAATTTCATATAATGTTTTTTTTTTTCAAAATAACACCTTTAAAAAATATTTATTTTACCTATTTCAAAACTAATTAAATCCTTAATTATATATTCATGGGCAAATTACGACCACCCGAGTTATGGTTAAATTACGAAACCCCCTCCTTAACTATGTACTACCTTACGAAAAGACTCCTTCAGACACCTCCAGAGGTAAATTTAGAGATGTTAATTCAGTCAAACCGAATAGAAATTTCGGTACGCCAACACTTCAGACCGTTTACCGAACTAAATATACGATTAGGTTCGGTAAATAACCGAATTACATAATTTTTTATGTAAAAATATTTTAAAAAACGGGTGACTGTTATTATCCAAAAAATAAGGTTTTTTTCCGTAATTTGGTCATACCTCGGGGGTTGGCCGTAATTTGCTCTATATTTAATTTATGGGCCATATTGCAGAATCAAAACTTACGTGATTTCCAATTTTTTTGGAATAATAATTGATTTTTGAGTTTCGAAAATTTGAAATTGAAATTGGAAGTAATTTTGTACTTGAGATAAAAATGAAATTAAGACCGGTTTCCGATCCATTACATCCGAATTTCGTCTCTAATTATTGCTAATGGAATTAAATCTTGGAGTATTCAATTTGACAAGATTCAAATGTTAGAAATTACATTCAAATACCAAAAACGATTTTAATTCTTAAACCGAGTCATTTCCCTCTCTCTCTCTCTCTCTCTCGCCGCTAACCGGCGTTTCCTCCTTCACGCGCCGCCAATACCAGACCATTTCCGCCCGTTACGTCCTGCGCTACTGATTCGCCGCTTACAATGGGGTGGAATAAACCAACGTTTCCAGGTTTAATTTTTTAACTGATCATGAAAATCCCAATAGCTACGATCGCCGAATATAAATACAATCAATTTAGGTTTATACTTTATCACAATGGAGAGCGATTCCTTTTTCAGATTGTGCTGCATTGTTTTACTTTGTTCGAATTTCGAGTAATATACGCGGAATTATTCATTGCGGTGTTTAATCATATGATATCCATGATTTTTTTCTGTGAATTCGATATGTTTATTGAGGTTTATTAAATTCCATTTTGTAATTTTATTTGATTTTCTCAAGATGTGTTCTTTGGGTTTTCTTAAGAGGCATTATTATGAATGTCAAGAAAACAAGGTAATTTTGGGATTTTTTTTCTTAGTGATTAACTTAAAAAATCCAGAGCTTTGTTTTTGGGTTTCCATTTTCAATGCATATATAGCAGTCAGTTTCAAGATTAATATACCTATTTTTGTCACAAAATGGAACCAACGCTTAGACGTTTTTCAAAAATAATTTCTTGTTATATCCTAAGAATATGGCCAAATATAATTTAAATGATGATTTCTCATACATGCAATGAAACTAATGGGATGTAAATATAAAGAATCAGATATTAAATTCCGACACTATTTGATTAATGTGACATAAATAAAAGGTTAGAATCCCTAATTTATCACTCTTGTATCAGATATCATATTTCATTCTATAATATCATTACACATACTGCATTCCATAACATATGTTCGCTTTCACAGAAGAAATCCAGCGAATTTATTTCAACGTGTAAATATTATAAATTATAGCGATCCAGCGAATCTATTTCCAGTGATGTAGGCTGCTTGATACTGTTTACAACGAACATTAGTTTTGTTTCATCTAATTTTTCAAAACTATGATTACGATTGTGATGAAGCTATCTCATTGTGTAGATCCTCTCTGGTAAAAGTGCTCTTTTCAGAACGGGGTCTACTCCTACAAGGAAGCAGATCACATATTTCCCGAATTAATCCTGGAGCTGATCTGTTTTGAAACGCTGCGACATCTTTTCCTCGAAAGCCCAAAGGCCAAAGAATTGGAGGATGCAAATTTCCAGTCGAAAATGTCATCGTAAATACCAGCTTTACTTCAGCATCTTAAGTCATAGTCTCCGGTTTAATAAATCAGCATTAGTGAACTCTAAGTTTGGACTTCGTACAGTCCCGATGCGAAGCCTTTGCCCCGCCTAAACTTTGCAGCATATCTTTTAACGGCCAATGTTGGAAGCTGTACATGAGATTGGCATTTATATTCATCGGTTTCACAATCTTGACTTGTTTAAGCAAGGGTGAGTGTAATATTTTTTGACTTACATTTAAAAAGAAAAATTTGTCTTCTTCCCTATTTTGTTGGCTAAGTTGGTCAAGCACTTGCATCTCCTTTCTAATTGTTTTAGTTTTTTGTGTTTATTTAGATGGTATCAAATTAAGATTAAGATGAAATGGGAGGATGAAGATTGTGGTTCTATGGGTACTCCAGCAAGAGTTGCTCAATATGCGGGTAAGTACCCTAGTGCGTGTTGGTGGTTGATCTCTTATCTGTTAGCCGTTCGGTTATCCTGCGCTGCGATATACTGTTTTGCAAACATATCTTTAGATTGCTCCCCCAGTAGATGGCATATGTTTTATGTCATTTCTATTTTAGAATTGTTCGTAGTAATTCCTAAGTTGCCGACTTATCTTTGGCCGATTTAAGAGCCACAGAGAGTGATGTGATGTAGTTTTCTTTATGCGAACAGCTCCTGATTTGGGTTCTGATGATGTGTATGGAATCTGGAGAATTGATGACACAGACCACAGCTTTTCAACGCAACCTTTTCGAATCAGATATGCGAAGCAGGATATTCTTTTGTCAATGATGGTCTCGTTCAACTTATCACCTAGTAGCTTGCAGGTATTATTTTCATCTTTTCTTTGGGCATGGGCCTGCCGGATATGCTATGTCGTGTTTGCACACTCAATTGAGTATCAAATATGTCGTGTTCAGATATGTCTCCTCTCTGATATAGATCGAATTGTACTTGTGAAAACTGAAAAGCAGTTATATTTGCATCGATTCAAATTGTTTGAGTACACACACACACACACACACACACACACACACACACACACATATATATATATATATATATATATATATATATATATATATATATATATATATGTTTAAAATGTAGTGTTACTAAGTTGGTGTTTGCATAACCAGGTTCCATCCGCATCTGCTGTCATTCTGAAGTTCGAGCTGCTGTACACTCCTGTGTTGGATAACAGGTTGGCTGATAAAATATATATGTTTGTGGTGTTTTTTGTTGTGAAACGTTAGGCATCTACTCTAATTTTATTGAATTCCACCGAAGCTTGGGATTTAGTACTTTTAGTGTATGTTTATTATAGGTCTAATATTCAGGATTCTCTGAATAACACTGCTTCAGTCCATGAATTTCGGCTTCCCCCTAAATCCCTGCTGGGTTTGCATGCCTATTGTCCGGTTCACTTTGACTCGTACCATTCAGTGTTAGTTGATATAACAGTACATGTCAGCCTGCTAAAGAGTGCGGCTTACAGTTTCTCAGTGAAGGTACCCAGGTTTGTTCCAACATCGATTTTCTCAAATATGATATATATCTCGCTTCTAATAGTTTCAAAATCACGGTTTTCACTACCAATGCTTGTTTGTATGATTGAATTTGTGTCAGGCACCCACGTCTCTATATATCTATAAACACGTGCAGTAAAAAGAATGTTTTTGTTTGCGTTGTTACTTATTATGATTTTTTCATTTTTGCACTTTCAAGGGTTTATAGATTTCTCGGAAAGAATCGGGTACCAGATAAATAGTCCCCGACTCTCCGACAGTTGTAGTATATATATGTTTAAATCTTGCTTTTGCACTATGTTTTGCTTTGCATGTATGTTTTATAAATTAGAGAAGGCATGTCCCCTTTTTGGATCGGCCCTCTATAGTTATAAAATATTCTGTTGAATTAATACATGTAAACGTCTTCTTCCAGTGATCCTACAGCTAGTGGATATGATGTTGGTGGTGAGCATGACAAATCAAAGCAAGTATGTCTTTAACCCTCTTATTACAGAACAATCACTAACCTATTTTCACGTGGCAATGCATTTGTATTTCCCGTCAACGTACAACATATTCTGTAGTGTCTGTACTCTGTACCAATGTCGTGCTCCTCCATTACATTATCATAAGTGAAGAGTCTGTTAATCTTTGTACTATGTTTCGAGCAGGTTATGCTTGTGCATGCATTATCAAGTGCTAGTGACATTCTTAAGGAAGAGCTACTAATGCTCAGCCAGGCTATCAACCAACCGATTGATATCAAAGAGATTACTTCAAACGAGCTCTTTGGTGCCGCCCTAAGATCAGATCCGGAAGTTGTCAGTGCTGAAATTTCGAACGAACTCCCCAATGTTTCTGAGGTTCTTTGATGACTTGAGGCTAAGAAATTCCCTATTGTGATTCTCCTTTGTCCCTCTTAAAGTATTTTATCGTTGTGTTCGCTTTTAGAACCTTCATAACCAGTTTTTCTATTCCTTGAACAGAATCCAATTGGTGAAGTTGATTTCCGTAACAATGATTTTCTCAATATGCTATCTGAGGATAAACTACTCAAGTTAATCGATTTGATTGGCAATCAAATGTTTTACTTGTGGAGTATATTCTTGAATTTTCACAGGTTTGTGTTGCCATTATACTATGTTGAGCAGTTATATTTCTTTCTGATTCTATTTGTTGCAAGATAAATGCAGTTCTCAGTTTTGTTTTCTGGGTTTTCCCAATTTCATATAAACAAGTATATGAAATAAAAATTTCTGCGAGGGGTATCTTTTTAATGTCAGAAACTGATTCTCTCTGCCTTTCAGGGCTAACATAACGAAGATTCTTGAATTCCTCCGCAACCAATGGGCGGTAGATCGAAAATCCGAATGGTCAATTTGGATGGTTTACACAAAGGTTGAGATGCCTCACCAATACATAAGCAGTTTGGTGGACGGTTCTTCTTACCAAGGATTGCACGGTAGATCTCCCGTTATGCGGAAGTTAACTGGTGATGTAATTGTGCCGCCATCTTTTACTCCATTGGGTGATAACTTCTTTTATTACCTACAATAACTTTTTTTTTTCTTCTTTTGATTATATTTTCTTTTCTGTGCAGCCTGCGCAAACTGCTGCTATGCGAGCAGGGCTTCATAGGCGAAGTATTGCACAAATGATGGTAAGTCTTTAAAAAAAAAGAGTGGTGCGTAAGTCTCCTTTTACTCGTTGGAGATTGAGCAAGCATTGGTTCAGTGCAGATGAACAACCGGTTTATTCAAGACATGCATATATTCGGAGATCCTTCACGCATTCCCGTTGTACTTGTAGAACAAGTTGTTAATGCGCCTTTACGTTCAGTCAGCGGGAATTCTTACTTCAACCAATTGGACCAGCTGAAAGGCACGAACAGTTTGTTTGATGAATTGGGTTCTGACACCACCAAAGCGTTGTCTGAAGTCAACACTCATCCCAATGGTCATGTCCTGAAGATCGTAGTCTTTGTTCATGGATTCCAGGTTTGTTTCTTTATTCCTGTATGAGAATTAAATAGGAAGTAGTTGGGTTGTTTTTCTTTGAAAAAGATAACTTCATACATCATTAAATAAGTGCAGGGCCATCATCTGGACTTGCGTCTCATCCGTAACCAATGGCTTTTGATAGACCCAAAGGTAGAATTTCTTATGTCCGAAGCCAACGAAGACAAAACATCCGCAGATTTTCGAGAAATGGGTCACCGCCTTGCGCAAGAAGTCGTGTCGTTCGTGAAGAAGAAAATGGATAAGGTGTCTAGATCTGGTGTCTTGAGAACAATTAGACTCAACTTTGTCGGACATTCAATTGGAAACTTAATTTTGAGAACCGCACTAACAGGTTTTACTCTTTAAAAGCTTATAATTTAATTACGTGCGGCCTGGTTAAATTTTTTGCAAAAATTATTACCGTTCATTGTCTAATCTTGCAGATAGCATTATGGAACCGTACATGAAATACCTGCATACGTATCTATCGGTTTCTGGTCCACATCTCGGTTATCTTTACAGTTCGAACTCTATATTTAACGGGGGTTTGTGGGTATTGAAGAAGCTCAAGGGCACTCAATGTCTTCATCAGCTCACTTTTACCGATGACCCTGATCTCCAAAATACATTCTTGTACAAACTATCCAAGGTACTCATCTGTTCCTCTTATTCTTGTTTTGTGTGTGTGTGTGTGTGTGAGTGAGAGAGAGAGAGAGAGAGAGAGAGAGAGAGAGAGAGAGAGAGAGAGAGAGAGAGAGAGAGAGAGAGAGAGAGAGAGAGAGAGAGAGCTTATGGTGGTCTTGCTTGATCGGAAGGATTGAAAAATATGATTGTTTTTATTTTTCCTCGATGCTTTCGTGTTCTGATACTTCCGTTTTCTCTTCTTACTTCAGCATAAGACATTGGAGAATTTTCGGAACATTATTTTGCTATCTTCACCGCAGGTAGTTCATCTCCTACTTTTGCAGCTCCATAATATAATCGTTTTCTTGTTTTCTTTATTTTTTTCAAGTTCTAGGGAATCATAATTCGCAATCAAGACCTAAGGACAAATAATCTTGCATTTCAGCAGTTAAAAATTTTCGTTAGTTTCAACGCATTTATCCTTTTTTTTTTTCAGGACGGGTATGTTCCATATCATTCTGCTAGAATAGAGATGTGTCCAGCATCTTCAGGAGACAACTCGAAAAAGGGCAAAGTATTCTTAGAGATGCTTAACGAGTGCTTGGACCAAATACGAGCACGGTCCTTTGAGCACAGAGTTTTCATGCGATGCGACGTCAATTTCGACATTTCATTGCAAGGTAAAAACCTCAACACCATAATTGGAAGGGCTGCACATATCGAGTTCCTCGAGACTGACATCTTTGCCAGGTTCATAATGTGGTCCTTCCCCGATTTATTCCGCTGATTAAAGAAAAAACAGGTTGTCAATAATTCGAGCCGAATCAAATTTATGTGGATACTTGTTATTTTTTCTAGTAGCCCCAAAAGAGATTTTTTTTTTTTTTGGGTATGTATATTTAATTTGGCCATGAGAGATGTTTATGTATGTATATGTTTAGCAATGTGTATTCGACTGATTTGTAGAGAGGTCGAATAATTTACTATATAGGGAATGAATGATCTTTGGTATTGTACTTATTACACTTATGTGCAGAGATGTAAACTATGAACACTTTTTTTTTTGACTTCGAGTTTCGGGGATTAGATGTGGTAACATAATAATCTTTCGAGAAACCCTGCCGAAATACTTGTAACATATTATCAAACACCGTATCATGTGGTACGTGTTTTCTCGACTTCGGCGAAAAGAATAAGACTATAAGTCCTTCTATTGGGTTCTCGTAACGAAGTATACATATGCAAAAGACATTAAAAATAGAGGGAAAGAGATACACAAATATATAGCTCCAACACATGGAACTGTTATTGTTTGAAGAACGGCTCAATCTCCTATTGCCCAGTGTTCAGTCTAGAAATCTAATAAGGTGGCGACTCCAATCAGAAACTAGCACCATAGCCAAACAATCCCAGAAAATTCTAGATTTACCCCAATACTCACACTAAGTTGACTTATCAACACATGCCTATCACATGTCTTTTCCTACACTCTTACACTCAGTAAACCTCAATTTTTCGCTCACATGCCTATCACATGTCTTTTCCTACCATCACGTAACCAGTTCCAAAAGTAAGACAAACAGTTTCAATTCCTAGAACATACCTTTTACTACTATCAGCAAGAGTCACATCTTTTCCTACTATCACATAACCAGTTTCAAAAGTAAGACAAACAGTTTCAATTCCTAGAACATACCTTTCACTACTATCAGCAAGAGTCACATAATCTTGTTTAAGATCCACATATAAAGAAAACATGTATTTATAAGGAGTCATGTGATTTGAACATGCAGAATCAAATAGGCACTCATTTTCATTTAAGCATGCAAGCACAAAATTCACAGCAGCAAGTTCAGTTTCAGCAATCATATAGATATCATCCATATTTTCAGCAATTTGATTAACTAGATAAATATTTTGATCCTTTTGAGCTTTTGTAAACGCATGAGCATAATGACGAGGATCACCACAATTATAAAACTTCATATTTTTAGACCTATACTTTGACTTAAAATAAACACAAGATAAAATGCAAAAAAGAAAGTTTAAATTCACTTCTTTAAGATATAAACATGAAAAATGAATTTAAGAAAAACAAATAAATTTGAATCGCAAACTACGGGTCAACGTTGGTCAACTGAAGCGATATTGAAAGGTCTTCTTATATGTAGACATAACATACAAATGGCCATGGTCATAGTTAGACATGACCATGGGTCGGGTTGAGCCTAGGTACGGGTCCAACTTTTAGGGGATCTGAAACCGACCTATGGAGAGGTGGATCCGGGTCCGGAGTGGGTCCACCCGAGTTCATCTGGGTCCAACTTTTAGGGGATCTGAAACCAACCCATGGGGAGGTGGATCCGGGTCCGGAGAGGGACCACCTGGGTTCATCCGGTCGGGGTCCAAGTCGGTATAATATTTTTGTAATTTTTTTTTATTTTCCAGAGAATTACAAGAAAGAAAACAAAAAGTAAATTGAAACTTGAATAAAAATGAGATTAACTTTAAATTCAAAAAAAAAAAGTTGAATTCAAACACTAAACAATTTTAGAAATATTGAAATGATTAAGACCTTGAGAAATAAACTAAATAAAATGAAGGTTGTGAAAATGAACTGGTGAATATTGGATTAGGGGTATTTCTAAGTGAAAATAATAATTGAGAGATTTTTCAAAATTTAAAAATTAAAACAAATGCAAAAGTCATTATTTCTTTCAAATTATACGGGTTTGAACCGACCGTAGTTTTTTATGTTTTTCAAAATTATATATATATATATATATATATATATATATATATATATATATATATATATATATATATATATATATATATATATATATATATATATATATATATATATATATATATATATATATATATATATATATATATATATATATATATATATATATATATATATATATATATATATATATATATATATGCATTTGTTATTAATAATCGTGAATATGAAAATTAATAATTTATTAAACATTAGTTATAAAATTATTAATCAATTTAGAGTTTATATTTATATGTGCATAGTTAGGATCATTACAATAAGTTGCTTTGTCTGCAACGTCTCAAAAATAATTATGGAAATAACGACAGTAACAATGAACATTTGCGAAAGTGATAGAATTATATAGATAAGAACTAACGGATACAAGAACCATCCGGGAAGCCTTAACACAAAAAGAGCTTCGAAGGTTAAGCAAACAATCAGACTCTCGGAGAAGACGAAGATAGACACACAAAATCAGTTGCCTTCTCCATACTCACTCTTACTATATATATAACCCTAATAATAGAAAGTGCTGAATAAAAATAGAAAACGTGAAATGAAAACATGACTCCAAGTTGTTGAGTGTGAGCTGGAAGTTAGCTCCTAGGTTGCCGCGTGTCGGTCTCTCATTCGCCGTTTCTGACATAAGAAATATAATAGACGCTACTACTAATACTAAAAGAAACGCGTTCATGAAATGCGTTTTAGTTGAATACGACTTAACCCTACAAAAGTAATTATAATTCTGCATTTATCAACACCATTAAAGTGCATGGCTGAGCTCTCTTCTTCCTTAATCCGGATGCCGTTTTTCTTGCACGTAACAATTCCCTCTTCTCAAACTGTCTTTGGCCTCAAGGACAAAACGATGGATAACGCTTCTGAAAATCTTCATAATCTTCCCTAGTGGAGTCCTCTTCTGCCATGTTGAACCATTTAATCAAGAGTTGAGTAGATGTTCGGTTGTTGCGCTTAACCATCATGCGAGCAATAACAAACTGTGGTTCAAGTATAATGTGTCCGTGTGCAGTGATTGAAGTGGGGAGGTGTTTTTGATTGGTATGTGTGCCTAATTTCTTCTTCAATTGAGAGACATTATGTCGGATGAATCTTAGAGCCTTCTGGCAATTCCAGTGTATATGCCACCTCTCCAACCTTGTGTGAATCACCTCATAAGGACCAAAATATCTTGCTGACAATTTATGATACGTGTGACCCCTTACTGACTATTGTCTATACGGCTGTAATTTCACAAAAACCCAATCTCCTACTGCAAAAGACCTCTCACTCCTCTTCTTCTCTGCCTACACTTTCATTCGATTTTGTGCCTTCAATAAGTGATCCTTGATGATGCGAAGTGTAGCTTCTCTGTTTTGTAAGCTCCTGTCCACCATGTCATTGAGTGATTCCATGGGCAAATAAGGTAGGTGTAGAGGAGGTTTTTGCCCAAACATGACTTCATAGGGTGTGGTGTGAATAGCTGAATGGTAGGTGGTATAATACCACCACTCTGTCAATGATAGCCAATTGATCCATTCCTTAGGCCTATCTCTAGTCATGCACCGAAGGTAAGTCTCTAGACACTTGTTCACTACTTCTGTTTGACCATATGTCTGAAGGTGGTAAGCGGTAGAAGTGTGCAGTTGAGTTCTTTGCTTTTTGAAAAATTCTTGCCAGAAATTGCTCATGAAAATGGGATCTCTGTCACTTACAATCACCTTAGGGATTCCATGTAATTTGTACACATGATCCATAAAAACTTGGGCCACTAAACTGGCTGTGTATGGATGTTTGAGTGCTATAAAATGTGCTCCCTTACTTAATCAGTCTACCACCACCAAAATGGAGTCCTTCCCACCTGAGCTGGGTAATCCACTGATGAAATCCATAGAGATCTCTTCCCAAATTCTGTTTGGGATAGGCAAAGGTTGTAACAACCCTGGGGAAGCCACTGTCTCTCCCTTATTCCTTTGACAGACATCACCGTGCTGAATAAATTTATAAACATCAGATTTGAGGCCCTTCCAATACAATAATTGTTTGAGTCTATGCAAGGTGATATGAATGCCAGAATGCCCCCCAATTGAGGAAGCATGGTGGTGGTGGATGATGAGCTGTTTCAAACTCTCTTGATTTCCTACCATGAGATTTCCTTTTCTGAATAACAGGTTGTTATCCCAAGTATAAGAGGTCCTCTAATTGGTCCCATTCTGTATAGCAGTGATTATTTTCTCCAGTGTGGGATCCACTCTATAGACAACCTTAATCTCTTCTATAAATGGGCACTGGTGCAAAGTTAAGGTGAGCAATGTAGGATCTGTTTTCACTCTAGATAGACCATCAGCCACTTTATTCTCCTTTCCCTTTTTGTACATAATGGTAAAATCATACCCCATCAGTTTCACTAGCCATTTTTGCTGGGCTGGAGAGATACTCTTTGATCCATGAGGTATTTCAAACTTTGATGGTCAGTTCTAACCACAAAGTGGCTGCCTATAAGATAAGGTCTCCACTTTTGGATAGCAGTTACCAATGCCAAGAGCTCATTTTCATAAGTAAAGATAGTCCACCTTGCTAGATAGTTAGAGCCTTAATCATAAATGAAATAGGTCTTCTTTGTTGCATGAGTACTGCTCCTACCAGAAGCATCTGTCTCTACCACAAACTCTTTGGAAAAATCTGGCAGTGCTAGAACTGGGGTTTGTGTCATGGCTTGCTTCAGCTCTTGGAAAGCTAGCTGAGCTGCTTCATTCCACTTGAAGTTATCTTTCCTCAAAATAGCAGTCAATGGTTGGGCTATCCTTCCATAATTCCTCACAAATCTTCTGTAGTAACCTGTCAGACCAAGAAACCCCCTTAACTCCTTCAAAGTTCTTGGTACTGGCCATTCCACCATAGCTTGTGTTTTGGCTGGATCTGCTGCTACTCCAGTAGGTGTTATGATATGTCCCATATATTCAATAGAAGTAGTACCAAATGAGCATTTACTCTTCTTTAAAAATAGTTGATTTCTGTGCAAGATTTCCAAGGTTTCTCTCAACTATTTCAAATGGGAATTCTAATCCTTGCTGTAGACTAGAATTTCATCAACAAACACTAATATAAATTTCCTCAATTAGTGTTGAAAAATAGTGTTCATCAGGCTTTGAAAAGTTGATGGTGCATTAGTTAACCCAAATGGCATCACTAGGAATTCAAAATGGCCATGGTGTGTTCTAAAGGCAGTTCTCATCACATCTTCTTTTTGCATTCTAATTTGATGGTACCCAGATCTTAAGTCTAGCTCAGAGAAGACACTGGCTCCACGTAGTTCATCCAAAAGTTCCTCAATCACTGGAATAGGAAATTTGTCCTTGATAGTATGTTTATTCAACTCCCTGTAATCCACACACATCCTCCAAGTGTGATCCTTCTTCTTTACCAACACCACAAGGGAAGATAAAGGGCTGGAGCTAGGTCTGATTACCTCTGATTGCAGTAACTCTTCTACTATCTTTTCAATTTCAGTCTTCTGAACAGTGGTTGTCTATGAAGCCAATGTGGTTGTCTGGTTGAGTTGCAACAGTTGTGTTGAGTTGATAGGAACGAGCAAATGAGACCTGAGAGACCTGAGATGAGATAATTGCACGCTCTATACCGGTTGTCAAATATGGTCGATTCAGTATATACTCCACACTGCCGAACTGGTGTGACTCCACACACTATTAGAATAAATGTATAAAGTAGCGTCTACAATTTCCCGTTAATTATTCTCATGTAAATTCAATTCGAGAGTCTAATTAACTCTTCCCGTAGACTTTAATAATCGGTTTTTGGTATACAAAAAATATGAACAATGGTATGCCTTTTTTTTTTCCATTTCATCAAGGATCTTTAGAAAATTAAAGTATTCTTATATGAGATAATTTTAGTGATGAACTGATGCGATCGCTTTGGTACCGACAGATTTTCTACGCAAGAATTGCAAGAAAAACTAGAGAAAACTTTATTTATTCAACGTGCTTCAGTTTATCACGTTGGTTGAAATATATAGAAAAGAAAAGAAAGACAATCCTAAAGCTACGTAAACTAATCAAGGAATAATTCTAATCCTAATAATTAAAGAAGACTAACTTAACTAAAATACTATAAAAATATAATAACTAGGAATTATAATAATAAAGAAGCTATTAATAAGGAAGCTATTATAGAGACCCATAAGCCACGATCCTAACTAGTCCAAGTAGCGCCGGTTAGGTCGGATGGTTCGCATGCTACGACGTGGCTTATCATTCCCTCCCTCTTCAAATACAACCTTGTCCTCAAGGTTAAGGTGGGGAAACTTTTCGACAAGCACCTCCAAAGCTTCCCAAGTGGCGTCTTCTACTGGCAAGGAATTCCATTTAACCAACACCTCTCGCACGCGGCCACCATTTCCAGCAACAACCCTAGACTCCAGAACTTGTGTGGGCTCAAGAACGGGTTCTCCGTCCACGGTGTAAGGTGGTAAAGTAGCTACTGCAGACTGTTGATCCCCAAGCTTACGCCGAAGCAATGAAACGTGAAACACCGGGTGTACGCGAGACTCGCTAGGAAGGTCCAACTTATACGCCACACGGCCAATTCTCTCGACAATGCGAAATGGACCGTAAAAACGGCTAGCCAACTTATGGAAAATCCTCTTGAAAACAGACCGTTGTCGATATGGTTGAAGTTTTAAATACACCCAGTCGCCAATCTCAAACTGCTCCTCACGTCGATGTTTATCAGCCGCTTGCTTCATTCGATTCTGAGCGGCTGCCAAGTGAATTTTCAATTCCTTAATAATCTCATCTCGTGCCCTCAAGGTTCGATCAACCTCTGGTACATTAGCAGTTCCAGCCATGTATTGCACCAATGGTGGTGGAGGTCGCCCATAAACTGCTTCAAATGGTGTCATTCCAATGGATTGATGGAACGATGTATTGTACCAGAATTCAGCCCATGCTAGGTATTCTTCCCATTGTCTTGGTTTGAGGTAAACGAAGCACCTTAAATATTGCTCAAGACACCGATTTACTACTTCGGTTTGGCCGTCGGATTCGGGATGGTAAGCCGAACTAGTGCACAAGGCAGTCCCCTGCAAGCGAAATAGCTCCCGCCAAAAATTACTCATAAAAACTTTGTCTCGATCAGACACAATTGACGTGGGAAGGCCATGTAATTTGACCACTCCTCTCACAAATGTAGCTGCCACATCTTTAGCCGTGTATGGGTGGGTTAATGTCATAAAGTGGGCATATTTTGATAATCGATCGACTACCACGAAGATCGTATCTTTCCCTTGCGATCTCGGCAATCCCTCAATAAAGTCCATACTTATATCGGCCCATATGACAACTGGTATTTGCAATGGTTCGAGCAGCCCCGCCGGCCGACGATGATCAGCTTTATTTCTTTGGCACGTGTCACACTCGCGCACAAATTGCCGCACCGCTGATCGTAGTCCTTGCCATGAAAACAACTGTGAAATGCGTTTGAATGTGCGAAGCTCTCCTGAATGTCCCGCAATTGGTGAAGAGTGAAATTCTGTAAGGATCTTTTGTCGTAGAGGACCCGCCTCGGGAACCATTACACGTCCTTTCACCCATACGCACCCATTTTTGACTGAAATCCCGTCTTCACTTGAAGTATTTTCCCCTTTTTTTTTCAGCTCGTTCAACTTTGGATCCTCTGCAGTGGCAGCGGCGATCTCGTCCCACACGGCCCAAGTCGGTATGGTAATAGCAGATAACTCCGACTCGCTGACCATACCCTCGTCGATTTTCGGATTTGCATGTTCGCGGCGGGATAAGGCATCAGCCGCGCTATTTTGTTTTCCCGGCTTATAAATGATCTCGTAATCAAATCCCAATAACTTAGCTATCCACTTTTGTTGTTCAGGCGTAGTAATACGCTGCTCAAGAAGATAGCGGAGACTTCGGTGATCAGTGCATATTTTGAATTTACGCCCTAAGAGATACGGTCGCCAACATCGAACCGCTTCTAAAATCGCTAGCATCTCTTTTTCGTAAGTGGACCAAGCCCTCTTTGTTGCGCTGATCCCCTTGCTAATAAAAGCAATAGGTCTTCCCCCTTGACTCAACACAGCCCCTATGCCTTCACCGGAAGCGTCCGTCTCAATGGTAAATTCCTCCTCAAAGTTTGGTAAGGCTAGAACAGGGGTCTTCGTCATTGCTTCTTTTAATTTTTCAAATGCTAATTGTGCCTCTTCCCCCCACTTGAAGCCTCCTTTTTTGAGTAAGTTTGTCAGTGGTCGAGCTATACTCCCATAGTTGTGTACAAATTTTCGATAATAACCGGTTAACCCTAAGAATCCACGTAATGCGCGCACAGTTTTAGGAGAAGGCCATGATACCATAGCTTTAATTTTTTCTTGATCAACTCTTACCCCTTCGTGTGAAATCCAATGGCCCAAGTATTCCACTTGCTTTTGGCCAAAACAACATTTACTGGGTTTTAGAAAAAAATGTGCATCCCTCAATATTTGCAAAGTGGTCCGCAACTGTTGTAGGTGATCTTCCCACGATTTACTATAAACTAATATATCATCAAAAAAAACCAATATGAATTTCCGCAAGTGTGGCCGAAAGATCTCATTCATAGCAGCTTGGAAAGTCGATGGTGCATTACACAATCCGAACGGCATTACTAGATACTCGTAGTGGCCATTATGAACTCGAAAGGCAGTTTTGTGAATGTCATCAGGATGTACCCGGATTTGATGATAGCCCGCACGTAGATCGAGCTTGCTGTAATACTTAGCCCCGTGTAGCTCATCAAGCATGTCGTCCACGGTTGGTATAGGAAATCGATCTTTAATAGTTACGTCATTCAATCCCCTATAATCTGTGCAGAAACGCCACGAACCATCCTTCTTTTTTACGAGAAGAACCGGCGATGAAAAAGGACTTGTACTTGGCCGAATCAGTCCCGACTTAAGCAATGCGGCTACTTGTTTTTCGATCTCGTTTTTCTGGAAGTGTGCGTATCGGTAGGGTCGCACGTTGACGACGGTTGCTTCATCGTGTAAACGTATACGGTGGTCAAACTCTCGTTGTGGTGGTAAGGTTTCGGGCTCTGCCTGGATATCAAGAAATTCAGTCAATAATTTTTTTATTTCCACATTGCCGGTACCAACTACTTCGCTTGTTTCCTCCCTATCGAACGATGCCGCTACTCCGAATAGCTCGCCTCCAGCTTTCCAGTCCCCGATCAGCGCATGGAGCTCGCTAATTTCGATGTCCTTCTCTTCCCGTCCCTGAATGTGATATTCACGGCCTTGGACTTTAAATTTCATTGATTTTTTTCGATAATCTGTTAGCACGGGACTCAGGTCCTCGAGCCATGGTAAACCCAGTACTACATCTAGTCCGTCGATCGGCAAAGGATATAAATTGGCTCGAAAATCATATCCCTGTACATGCATTGGGACGATTTCACACCTTGCCGAACATTCCAATTTTTGACCATTCGCCATCCGCACCAGAAAAGGCTTAATCGGTTTAACCTCCAATCGTAGTCGTTGAGCTAATTCCGGGTTGATGAAGTTGAGACTGGACCCGTTATCCACCAACATTTCGACCGGTGAATTCTCAAGCTTTCCACTTACTCTCATGGCTTTCTTTCCCGACTCTCCTCCAATCGCATGCAACGAAATTTGTTGCGGCTCATCAAAGTCAACTGCTTCATCGTCGCCCTGATCTTCCGCTTCGATTATTAAAGCTTGTGCTTTTTTACACTGGTGCCCTCTTACAAACTTCTCATCACAATGATAACATAGGTTTTGTTCCCTACGACGTTGCAATTCTTCCCAGGTCAGACGCTTTGCTCCATCAGCGACCAATTGACGAGTGTTGGTTGCCGGGTTCGGGTTCACGAATTTGGAGTTTGTGGAATTCGTGGTCCTTGTTTGGCCTGCACTTCTTTTCCCGAATTGCAGCTGCTCGTCCTTGCGTTTTGCTAGCTCCATAGCAGTCTGTAGATCCTTAGGTTTGAACAGACGAACGTCCCCCGCAATATCTTCACGGAGACCTGCCATGAAAGCTCCCATAAGTGCCTCTTCGGGCCAATCTGGTAGACAATTCATGAGCTTCTCGAACTCTCCTAAGAATTCTTTGAATCCTCCCTTCTGTCTTAAACGACACATGGACTCATTGGGGTCCTCGTAATTGCCGTGGCCAAAACGCAATAGTATCCCTTTCTCGAATTGCCTCCACGATATTTTACGACCTTGATTCGCCCTTTCGAACCACTGCCACCATTGATTGGCATCTCCTTCTAGATGATACGAAGCCAGCACTACTTTACGATGGCCATGTAAGTCATTAGCCAAGAAAAATTGCTTCGCCCGATTGAGCCATACCCTCGGCTCTTCACCATCAAATTTTGTAAAATCCATTCTAACCTGGTGGTGTCGCCTTCCATGTTTGCCGTTGTTCGAAGCTCGACTCCTAATCGAATTGTTCGACATGCGGCTATCTTGGCTGTCGCTGCCCGACGAGTCGTCCGATGGTGGCGGCGACGACTCGTTTCTTCTCCCCCATGGGTTTTGTCGATCTTGCCCTCGTTCAAGCATCCTTTGCATCTGTTGCATAGAAGTCTGGATCTCTTGCACGGAGCCTTCCAATCTATCAACGGAGCCTTCCAATCTATCAAATCTTTCCTTATTTGTTGCCATGACCGTAGCGGAGCGTTGATGTTATCGCAACCTCGCTCTGATACCAATTGATGCGATCGCTTTGGTACCGACAGATTTTCTACGCAAGAATTGCAAGAAAAACTAGAGAAAACTTTATTTATTCAACGTGCTTCAGTTTATCACGTTGGTTGAAATATATAGAAAAGAAAAGAAAGACAATCCTAAAGCTACGTAAACTAATCAAGGAATAATTCTAATCCTAATAATTAAAGAAGACTAACTTAACTAAAATACTATAAAAATATAATAACTAGGAATTATAATAATAAAGAAGCTATTAATAAGGAAGCTATTATAGAGACCCATAAGCCACGATCCTAACTAGTCCAAGTAGCGCCGGTTAGGTCGGATGGTTCGCATGCTACGACGTGGCTTATCATGAACCACGTCTAAAGATTTTTTTTTAGATTGATTCATTAACATAATAAATTAATTTTGCACATCTATAGGAAATATATATAAATACAATGGAGCTCAATTTGTGTTGATTTTGGTTAAGATCTTATTACATGTTTAATGTTTAATGACTTTTTAATTACTATCATCACACCACACCATAATTACTACCATCAAGAGAGACTTTCACATTGTCTAATATGATTGTTTTTATTTTTCCTCGATGCTTTCAAGTTATGATTCTTCATTTTTCTCTCACTTCAGTATAAGACATCGGAGAATTTTCGGAACATTATTTTGCTATCTTCGCTGCATGTAGTCCATTTCCTACTTTTTGCCGGTTCATAATATAATCATTTTCTTGTTTTCTTTATTTTTTTCAAGTTCTTACAGTTGTTTTAGATGGTTTTTATACTTGATGGAATATCTTCTATTAGTTCTCGTATGCACAATTTGAAATCGATGGTTCACAGTTTGGAACCTTTTATTTCAAATGAATTCTCTTTTGAATTGTATTTTCGAATGTATATGAATGACTAATCATTCAAGAAGGTTGGTTGGGTAGATGATTGAGAAATTTTAGTTTGAAGTGAATAATTGTGGTTATGAATTATTTCCGACTTTTCATTTTAATTGTTGTTTTGGGTTGTTGAGCTCAGATTAATAAAATCAATAAATTTGCATAAATTATAGCAAAAGACATATAAATTCAGTAAAATATCTTCGACGAATAGCACTGCATAAATATAATTAAGAGTGATAAGGGGCGAATTGAAAAAATATACAATTAATGCTTCATTGAAATTATAAGGCTATAAATAATTTGAAACACAATAATTTGGAACACAAAATATACATTCATTATTTACTTGTTAATTAGCGATCTTTTAGTTAATTAAAGGTGATAAGGGATAAATTGAAAAAAGTGCAATTAATGTTTCAATTAAATTAAAATTCGACAAATAATTTGGGAAAAGAAAAAGTCCTTAAAACCACAAATAATATGAGAAAGATGGAGTATGGTCAATTCGTAAAGTGTTTCACTCTATTTTCCTTTTCTATTAACTAGTTAAGGGATTGTTTGTTGTGGACTAGAAAATTTAGTAGCCACTAAATAGGAATAAACACAATTTTGTGCATAAATATTACTAATTAGGATATTCTTACTGTTAAATTAGTGATGTTATTGAGAAGTTATATTTACATATTATACTCCTAATTTTAAATAATTTTAATGCTAAATCTAATATAAGTAACCAAACATCTTACTTAGTGTAGAACTAGTTAGAAGGCTCGTCGGACCAACCTCACTATGTGTAGACACCGGGTATGTTATCAAGCTTAGGTACCTTACGTAGCATAGCAGCAAAAGGTAGGATGGATGAGCCGATGGACGGCCATGGACTTATTTGGTTAGAGTTGGATTCTTACGACATTGGTATCGTGAATTAATCAAAGCTAGTCCATTTTAATATAAAATTAGTTAAACAATAATCTTTCTCGATACACTTTACCTCCTAATTAAGGGAGTCATTGGTAAGGGTGCTAGTTAGAACGGAAATTCCAATTTTCGTCGGTTCCGATCCGAAAATTTTCGATATTGGAATAACTTTTTTCATTTCGAGTTCCGAAATTCCGATTTTCAAATTTTTCCATTTTTTGGATTGGAATTATATAAAATAAATTTGAAATTTTCGATTTTCGATCTAATTTAATTTACAAAATTAATTCTGAAAAATTCCAATTTTTTCCGAAAAATACACCTATAAATAATATATATTATATAATACCCCTTTTCCGAAAAATACACCTATACGTTTTTTTAGTATTTGAATATAATAAATTGTTGTTAGAAGTTTTATTAGATAATATGTTGTGTTTATTTTTATTTATTTTTTTGAACTGAAATTTATAAGTTATTAGTTTTACTTTTATGGACGTGGATGTTCTTATTTTGGGAATATTATGAATATTTTAGAAAATTTCCGCTAAGTTTTGAAATCTTAAAGCTTACATCATTTTCGATTTTTTTCCAAATTCCAAAATTTCCGGGCCTTTTGGAATTGAAATGAATTTTTAGATTCCGAAAATTTTGGGATTGGAACTGGAACTGATTTTGTACTTTCGATTTTTTTTTTGAAATATTTCGAAAAGGCTAATTCCGATCCGATCCATCTGACTTTCACCCCTACCCATCATTGAGGGTTTTAAGGTAAATCTTCACAATTTATTTTTATTACTCGTTTCTTTTAAACTTGTTTAAAAGTCGAAAATCTGTAAATTTCTGAACTAATACTAAAGCAAACTAACAACATGGCATATGTCAAAATTAGTAAATAAAAATTTCAGGTCACAAAGTAAATAAAATTATTCGATTTCAGATTGATTTTCAAAAGCTCGTTTGAAACCGATTCATCAACATAATTAACTAATTTTAAACATCTATATTTATGTTCGATAAAATATGAAACTTATATTTAAAGATTAAAAAAAAAAGTCCGAGCTCGATTTGTGTTGATTTTAATTAGGATCTTATTTATATATTACGGAACTTGTTAATTACAAAAATTACGGGAAATTAGATGCTACACCTGATTAATTACACTGACTGAATTTGAACTATAAATCTACACATAATCACACACACTCATGTGTATATGTGCTTAGTACAGTTTAAACCTCTATAAATTAATACAGTCTGGACTAGCAAAATTCCATTAATTTAGCGAAATATTGAATCATCGAACTAATTATTTAGTAGATTTTTACCGAATCGGGACTGAAAGAAACTATTATTTAAGCAAGGTTATTAATTTATCGAGGTTCTACTGTAGGCTAGGTAGTTACACGTAATTACAGTTTCACCCCTTCTAGTTTATACTACTCTATATATATATATATATATATATATATATATATATATATATATATATATATATATATATATATATAACTAATTTTGAGTTTATCTTCAAATACCAAAACTCCACGTGTTATATCTTCTTCCTTCTACCCCCAAGGCTTAAACCCCCAAAAAACTCCATTACCGCTTCAACACTCAGAGCTTCACTTCACTTCACATGTGAAGATAGAAAATGACGAAATTGGCCCTATCCTACCACCACACCCTCTTCCACATCCTCACCCCAACCTCCACCACCCACTCCCACCTCCCCTTCCACTCCGAATTCCTCCACCGCCGCCGCCACCACCACCACCTCCCAATCCTCCGCCGCAGCCTCTCCGTGGCCGCGAAGGCCAAGACGAAGGAGCTAATCCTCGGGAATCCCAGCGTCACCGTCGAGAAGGGCAAGTACAGCTACGACGTCGAAACCCTAATCAACAAGCTCTCCAGCCTCCCGCCGCGCGGCAGCATCGCACGGTGCCTCGACGCATTCAAGAACAAGCTCTCCCTCTCCGATTTCTCCCTCGTATTCAAGGAATTCGCCCTCCGCGGCGACTGGCAGCGCTCCCTCCGCCTCTTCAAGTACATGCAGCGCCAGATTTGGTGCAAGCCCAACGAGCACATCTACTCCCTCATCATCGGCATCCTCGGCCGCGAGGGCCTTCTCGATAAGTCCGCCGAGATCTTCGACGAGATGGCCGCGCACTCCGTCGCGAGGACCGTGCTCTCCTACACCGCGATTATCAACGCCTACGGCCGGAACGGCCAGTACGAGGTTGCGATGGAGTTGCTGGAGCGGATGAAGGTAGATAGAATTTTGCCGAATATCTTAACTTACAATACAGTTATTAATGCTTGTGCGAGGGGAGGGTATTCTTGGGAGGGTTTGTTGAGTTTGTTTGGGGAAATGCGACACGAGGGCGTTCAGCCGGATTTGGTTACGTATAATACATTGTTGAGCGCTTGCTCGAATAGGGGTTTGGGGGATGAGGCGGAGATGGTGTTTAGGACGATGAACGAGAGTGGGGTTTTGCCTGATATTACCACGTATAGTTATTTAGTCGATACGTTTGGGAAATTGGAAAAGTTGGAGAAGGTTTCGGAGCTACTAGGGGAGATGGAGGCAGAGGGTAATTTGCCCGAGATAATGAGTTACAACGTGTTATTGGATGCGTATGCTCATTCGGGGAAGATAAAGGAGTCTATGGTAGTTTTCAGACAAATGCAGGGTGCGGGGTGCATTCCGAATGCCGGGACTTACAGTATTCTGCTTAGCTTGTTCGGCAAAAACGGGAGATACGATGAAGTGAGGGAGCTTTTTCTTGAAATGAAAGTGAGCAACACGGAGCCGGATGCAGATACGTACAATATACTTATCGAGGTTTTCGGTGAAGGAGGCTATTTTAAGGAGGTGGTGACGTTGTTCCACGATATGGTGGAGGAGAACGTGGAGCCGAATATGGAGACTTACGAGGGGTTGATTTACTCTTGTGGGAAAGGCGGGCTCCACGAAGATGCAAAGAGGATTTTGCTTCATATGAGTGAGAAAGGTTTGGTGCCGAGCTGCAAAGCGTACACGGGCGTGATCGAATCGTATGGTCAGGCAGCTCTGTACGAAGAGGCTCTTGTTGCCTTCAACACGATGAACGAAGTGGGAAGTATGCCGACGATCGAGACATATAATTCTCTGATTCATAGCTTTGCAAAAGGTGGGCTTTACAAGGAGAGTGAAGCTATTTTGTCGAGGATGAGTGAGTTGGGCGTTCCACGAAATAGAGATTCGTTGAATGGTGTCATCGAAGCGTATAGGCAGGGGGGGCAATTCGAGGAGGCGATAAAGGCTTATGTCAACATGGAGAAGGTGAGGTGTGACCCCGATGAATATACTCTCGAGGCGGTTTTGAGTGTCTATTGCTTTGTCGGACTTGTCGATGAGAGCGAGGAGCAGTTTCGACAGATTAAGGAGTTGGGTATACAACCGAGTGTCATGTGCTATTGTATGATGCTGGCGGTATATGCAAAAGCAGACAGGTCAGAACCGTATACTATTTTGTTCATTTATTCACTTCTATATGGATGTTTTGTCGTTATTACTCCGTTAAAACTGTAGAACTACGTCAACTATAGCACTGAACGTATTTTTTTTTAAAGAGAATGATCTACTTGATTAAATAACAAGAGAAACGATTGAAATTTCAATGTGACCGAAGCCAAGTTATTGTGTTAAAAGCTTCTATTTTGATCTTTGTCTGTCACATCGTATTTTCTGAAGCAAATGAGGCCTTAAGGGAGGACCGAGATGAAAATAAACGAATTTCTCCCTCTCCTGATATCTCGTTTTCTAGTGCATCTTTTATTTTCGATGTATCAGTGTCTTGAATTGTACGTTTTTTGTTGATTTTGGTTTAGAATGAAGGCCTGTAAGGGCCTTAGGAATGAAAGGTAAATTACGGCCATCCTCTTGAGGTAAAGTCAAATTACGAAAAATCCCTCCTGTTTGGGTAATTACAACCACCCCTCAACTATGAATTTTCTTACACGTCCACTCTTGTGGTGTCAAATTTAGTGGGATCTTCTAGATTACGTAGAATATTCTCCAGTTTGTACCTCTTTTACCCCATGCTTTTACCCCATGCGAGCTCCACATTTTGAAACAAGATTGTCACAAGATGTGTCTCTCGACATGTAAATATCTGGTGCATCAGAAACTGCATTTTTACACAAAACGAGTACAAACTAGAGAACATTCCACGGAATCCAGAAGATTATGTTGAATTTGACACCATAAAGGTGGACGTGGAAGGAGATTCATAGTTGAGGGTTTTTTTCGTATTTTTTTCGTAATTTGACCTTACCTCAGGGGGTGGCCGTAATTTACCCTAGGAATAAATGAAGGTGATCTTAAAGAATGAAAGCATCAAGAGTATGGGGGTTTTTATTTTGTCTAAACAACCCTAGTTACTGAAAAAATCTATGAATCGTAGAATGAAGAGATAACTCAGCTGACAGGAACAGAAGATTGCATGCTAAACGTTACAACAACTTAAGAGTTCGGAAATGGGAAACTGCGAACTGGAATTTGTCCGGACTGTGTTCTTACACTTGCATGCATTTCATGTAGGAAAACTGGAATGTCATGTGTTATTTAACTATTTATGACAGTAAAATGTAAAGAAAAACATAAATTATCCATATTTTATGTTTCGAGACTCATTTAATGTTGTTATTTTCAGGTGGGACATGGCCAATGAATTAATAAACGAGATGCAAACAAACAGGACATCCAATATTCACCAAGTCATAGGGCAGATGATTAAAGGAGATTTCGACGATGCCGGTAATTGGCAAATGGTAGAGTACGTATTCGACAAACTCAACTCCGAGGGTTGTGGTTTGGGAATCAGGTTTTACAACACAATTCTAGAAGCACTTTGGTGTTTAGGCCAGAAAAAAAGAGCTGCAAAAGTGCTTTCCGAAGCAACTAAAAGAGGCCTATATCCAGAACTATATCGTAAGAACAAACTCATATGGTCCGTAGATGTTCATAGGTATGTTATGATCTCTCCATTTCTCTCCGTCTTTATGTTATTTATTGGGATGTGTCGATGTGATAGATGTCGTTTCAATTTTACTAATACCGTTTCGACTTCAATCATGATTTTTGACCATTTTCGAGGCTGCATTTGGCAAAACTCAGAACACGGAATTTGTAGTTCTTTGAGTTAGCTTTCTAATCCAACTCGAATCACCAAGATTGGATGTCGGGTGAGAAAGATATGCATGAATCAATGAACACGTCCCACAACTTTAATGTTTTGAGTTATCTAAAATTCAAAACGTAATTCATTCATGCATAACTTTGTACCCGACATCCAATCTAGCTGATTCAATTTGGATTAGAAAGCTATCTCAAAGGACTACGTTTTCTGTGATTCGAACTTTGCCAAAATCAAACTAGAAAAGGGTCGAATTCACATTCAAAGTCAAAACAGTATTAGTAAAATTGAGACGACATTTGACATTTCAGTATTTATTATGGTGCTTCTTTATATTCTTTTTTCTTATTTATGTGTAACATCATTTATTTTGGACCAATCAGAATGTGGCCTGGGGGTGCGTGCACTGCAACATCAGTGTGGCTGAACGATATGCAAGAGCTCTTAATTAACGGAGGGGAGCTTCCTCAACTAGCAACTGCTGTTGTGGTGTAAGTGATTTTTTTTTTCCCTTCTTGAAGTTGTATTTATATTCGACGTCGAAAAAGTTGACCTAAAGTCAATCTCGATTATGGATTTATTTGCAGAAGAGGGCAAATGGAAAGGAGCTCGATAACACGTGATTTTCCGGTTTCGAAAGCCGTCTATTCTTTGCTGAAAGACGTGTCGTCGTCATTCTGTTTCCCTGGTTGGAATAAGGGGCGAATTATCTGTCACAAGTCTCAACTTAAGCGGATATTTTCGAAAGACGCCGATATCGAAAACACAGTCGGTTTGAGTAATTCTCCGTTTCCTTTTTCCGGGACAAGAACGCCCCCGAGAGAAGTGAAGCAAAACAGCAGTTCTGATGCGAAGGAAAAAAGTTTTAGGGCGAATACGGAACTTATGACGAGCGGAGTATGAAATATCGAAAACAAAATCTTTTTGCTCGTTGGATCTCAAGACACAACTCTATGTTATCGGAGATAGATACGGAAGAAGGTCTCTACATGCTCGAGACTTATATAATGCTGATGCAGCAGACATTTGATATAGGACAGGTTTTGTGCTCCTTGCTTCCCACTTATGTTGTCTAGTTTAGTAGTGGCAGGAAAAAAAAGAGAAAAAACACTTAAAAGACAAGCACGTGGGAAACACGTGCATACATGCATGTATGTATCTTAACCGATATTTTGTGTAAGTTATGGAACTAGCTTAGATCGAACAATAATGAAATGGAATGTGACGAATGAATGATTGTTTCATACTGGGTTTTTTTTTCTTTTTTTCTTTTTTGTGGTTAGGTAAATTACGGCCCCCCACACGAAGTAAGGTTAAATTATGAGAATACCCTTCACGTTTGAGTAATTGCAATCACACTTTTTAATCATGAATTTTCTTATACGTCATTGTGATTTAAATTTAGTGGAATTTTCTACATTATGTGGAATATTATCCAGTTTGTACCTGTTTTACCTCATTCGAGCTCCACATTTTTTAAACAAGCTAAGAAGATCAAAAGATGTGTCTTTTGACTTGTAAATATCAGTTGTCGTGCATCAGAACTGCATTTTTGCCCCAAAATATATGTAGAAGTAGGACGATTTCCAAAAATTCTAATGTTTTTTTTTGAAATTGAAATAAATGTTTAATTTCTGAAATGTTCGGAATTAAAATTTGAATTAATTTTTTTACTTCAGAAAAAGATCGTTTTTTTTTTTCTAAAGTATGCATGTATTTTGATTTGATCATTCCAGGTTTATTTGATGTTACATTCGATGAAATACATCGGATGATAATTAACCGATGATCTGCACGTAATCATGCAGACTCGTATGTATATATATATATTTTTTTTCTAATGTATATGTGGATTTTAATTTAATTTAATTTAATTTAATTTTTAATTTCATTAAAATTGATAGCACAACAACCATGTGATATTGACAGCTATTGTCTAGGATCAGAAACTTGCTATTAGCTAAAGAGAAAAAAAAAATCTCAATATTGAAGTAAAAACACATCATCCATCTGCCACTATGTACAAACTTTATTCTATTTATTACAACGCTATTATTAATTATTATTTATTGCAAATTGGAATTTCTTAAGACAATAAAATAATGGTTAATTTGCTGCCTTTTCAGTGGTTGAGTTCAAAGGAAATATATTTTATATATTATGGTCAAAAAGATGTAAAACTAATGCAATTTGCACACAAAATCATCGTGGCAGACAAATATGGTGTAATATTTTGTGGATTGCATCTTCTGTATAAAGTTATAAACTACGGTTTATCTTTATCTTTATCTTTATATCCTAAGACCATGTTTGCTCATTAAAATAATAATATTAGTCAAGATAAGATTAAATAATTTAACAAAATTCAATTATTTTATCGGATACCAAGACTCTCAGTGAAAATGTTTCCTAAAAAGATAAGATAAATTACAATAACATAATTTTTACGAGTCGATCTGATAATTTATTAGGATAACAAATATCGAATAAAGTCCAATTATTTAATTAATAATGTATAAACTTCCTGATCAAACGAGACCTAAATATACTTATCATCCTTCGTGGGGATCATTACAATATTATAATTCTCTTTACGCAACACCATGAGAGAGAGAGAGAGAGAGAGAGAGAGAGACTTTTTTAAAATGTCACTCAATCCCTAAAATCTTAACTTTCATTAAAAAAATATTGCTTTCTTCATTTGATTGGAATCAAAAGTCAAAAAGTTACATATAAAAAGATGGTATTGGTGGGCTTTTTTGGGATTTTCATTTTTTTTGAAGTTATATATTTTATTTTATTTTTACCAAAGATGATGAACTATAATTGATATTAGGTTTAGCTAGTTTGGTATTTATATCTTAATTAAAAGTTTAAGTTGTTCGTAAATTATATTATTTAATATTAATATCTCAAATATATATTAATTTATCGTGCGCCGTAACTTTTTCCTTACGACATTTCCTTCGACACAAAGAAAACGTTTTAATCCATCTCATTTATCATACGTAAAACCTAGCAAAGTAAAAGATGGCATGCTAAGAAAAAAACAAAGGTGTTGTTGATTAAACTTTCTAAGTCAATTTTGGTAAGTATTATTGTTGTGATACGGCAATTTATGGTCGAAAAAACAGTGCTTAAACTTTTCGAATATTAATAAAAATTGAATTTTATTATTATTATCGAGTATGATTTACAAGTTACAACAATTAATAAGCATTTGGTATGCGTGTGTAATAAATAATATGTGTCTATTACTCCATATTATCTATAATTCTAGTGAAATTTGGCTTCGGTTTGGTTCGTTTTATTGACCCTTTGCATAATATATGAACCAATTTGATTTTTCAAACATAAAAAAATGTTTCCATAATTTGCTATTCGAATAATTCGAAATGGCTCGATTTTTAGGTTTTTGGTTCGGGTTTCTAGGTTTTTTTGTTTTCTTTGCTCACCACTAGTATTTTCTATTAATTAAGATTTTGTGCAAAACTATTTACTAAATAATATGATACTTAGGTGTGTTTGCAAATGATTATTTAAAAATAGAAGTTAGTGTTTGCAAGTTAAGTCAGTTTTAAGTGATTATTTCTAAAAGTAGAGGGTGTTTGCAAATATTCCAAAAAATGAACTTAAATAGAAAAAGCAGGGTTGGGGCTGCTTTTGAAAAATAACTTAACCCAGATTATTTTAAGAGGAGCAAAAACAAAAATTAATTTTACAAACATCTAAAAACAAATTATGAAAAAAAAACTCTTAATTCAAAAAGTTTTTACAAACACCACCTTAATAATAATCTCTTAAAAATCTTTTAAATATTTTAATATTTTTTAGATTCACCAAACACGTCTTGCTTCAAATCTTGACAGAAGCATAACATCTTTTCTTTTCTTAAATATTATAAGTTACATTTAAAATAAAAAAAATATATATATTTGAATAATAAAGATAACCGATATCCTATGCAATAATTGGGGTGTTTATTCAATTATATCCAACTTCTTAATTAGTCAAATTGTCAAGCCCCTTGTTATTAATACTCTAGCGTCCTCTAATTATCTACCGAATTAACTAATTAAGACGACTTCGTTTGGTTGACATAATAAAATTAATCAAGATAAGATCAGAAAATCTAATGAAAATCCAAATTGTTTTATTGGATCCCGATACATTCAAAAAAGAAACTACCTAAAAGACAAGATAAATCATGATAACATAATATTTTCGGGTCGAGCGAATAAGTTATTGAGGATACCAAACATCAAACAAAGTCCAATAATTTATATAATAATAGTTAATCTCGCCAACCAAACGAAGCCTAAGAGGATATCGTATTAATTATACGAAGCATTGCAGTTAGACTTTAGCTGTTGATTAAGATTTGCTAGCTTATTGCTTACAAACTTATAAAAAAAAAAAAAAAAAAAAAAAACTTGTAGGCTATAGGATAGATAAATCTAATCTTTAAATTTTTTTTATTTTTATGAAATAATTAAAAGATTATATTTCATGTATTAAAAAATATTAATTAGTGAGGAGGGACCACCGCTAATCATGTTTAAAGTATTGAAGATGATTTGATTAATAATCTTGGAGACCAAACAGATCCTCCATATGGTGTTTTAGACAAAATTGTCAGTTAATTATTCAGATAATTACCATTTAATTTTTATTTTTTTTATATATATATATCAACTTGCAATTAATCAGAGTAATTATTTTAGGATCATCGTACCGTATTGGCTGCCGTGCTTGGAATCAATTCATGTAGACATGTTATTAGCTTCCACTAATCTTATATTAATAATACCTAATTGGCTAATTATGTTTTTCTTTTAAAGTAGGGTAAATAACTGTTGAGCCCTGAGATAACATCAAATTACAAAAGAAACCCCTCATGTTTAGATAATTAAAATCACTTCTTCAATTATGAATCTTTTTACACGTCCACCCTTGTGGTATCAAATTTATTGGAACTAGTACTACATCCGTGCGATGCACGGGGTATTCATCGTAAAACAAATATTGAGTAATAAAAAAAGTTCTCGAAATAGTAATATTAATTGTTAATAAGTAAAAGAAAGAAGTAGAAAATATTCAAAGAAAATTAATTTGTATGGTGTAAGTGATGAAATAAGCCGAGATAATTGAAAAAACTAAATATCGAAGGTTTTAATTTCCGCATACAAAAGAGCGAATATATAGTTGATTCCAAACTTGTACAACTATAATGACATGAGCGTTGAAAACTTGAATTGTTTGATACCAATCGCCTAAACACATGCAACAAATCCAATAATGCAACTAACCTGCATATGTTGTACAATGGACATACGAACTATGTAAATTGTTACCAAAACAATACCGATATAACTGTTTTATGGCATAACATCATTGTAAATAAATTACATTCATGAAATATAGCGAGCGGAGTCCATAGCAAGTCCATAACAAAACATATAAATAATAGATAATAAAGATCGTCAATGAATATTGTAATTTTATGTATATAGAATTACCTTCATATACGTAGAAAAACTTTCTTATATACAATATTATTTGAAACGTTGGTCGTATCACCAGATTCCAAGTTAATCAAAAAATTTATGCCACTTCGACTCTTAACTCTCGAGAGTGCGACATAGAGTTGTCCGTGACTGAACACAGGTCTCGGCAAGTACAAACCCACATGATTTATTGGAATATATTGGAATATTCTAGATTATGTGGAATATTTTCCAGTTTGTACCACATTTTACCATATTCGAGCTTCGCAATTTGTCAATTGGTAATAAGATGATCATAAGATGTGTCTCTTGACTTATTAATATCAGATTGTGGCGCATCAGAAATTACAAACGAGAGAACATTCTACGAAATCTAGAACATTCTCAGCCTCACCAAGCAAAAAATTTCTGATTACGCCCCTGATTAAATTTAAGATAATTGAATATTATATTACCAAAACAATGCCGACACAATTTCCATCAATGAAGACCTAGGTACAATTATTTAAGTCCAATAGCTTCTTGTAAACTAAAAAAATATCTAATATATTTTTCTTGATCAACATTAAGAAAAATAATAATAATAATAATAATAATAATAATAATAATAATAATAATAATAATAATAATAATAATGAAGCTTGAGACTTTAGTGTTTTGTTCCGTTTCTTTAGCATGACAAGACTCGTGGCCTTATCATTTTGTCGATTGTCAAACTATAGACATAAATAATTAGTAACTATTTTTTTTTATTTATTGTTTATTTTTTATTATTATTTATTGATTTATTGAGTACAACTGTACAAGTAACTAAATTTATTTGATTCATTCATAGATGTCCCAAAAGCTTACAAAAATTAGGAAAGCCTACATTGACTAAATTTAGCCTACTGTTGCTTTAATATGCTAATATTACAATTAGATTATTATTATTATTATTATTATTTTTTTTTATTTTTTTTTTTGATTAAGTGAAAAGAGTTGGAACACTCAAAGTGGATATTCGAAAATTCCATTAGCCGTCCGTTTCCACTTATACCCCCATACAACATCTTAAATATTTTCTTTTTTCTCGTTTTCCACTTTGGGAAATTATCTTTGACCTTCGAACAAATTAAAACACATACTATTCCTTAATTCTTCAAATTAATTTTATTTTATTTTTATCATATAGTTAATCAACTTATATACTATAGCTTTTTTCAAATGATACTATTAAATTAGGTGGAGTAAATAGTATGGACTAATGACATATTTAATTGCCGAAATTCAAAGTGTTTAAAGTTCGTTTATCCAGATTCAAATCCCCTTTGTCAACTGTCGCTAGGTGGAGTTTGTCACAAATTGTCAGCCTAGTATAGTTTACGTCTTTCGTATGGTCTGCAAGCTATTACACGAGAGTGTAGGTTTACTCAGTACACTTATATATTTTTAGGATTGGCAGTGATCTCCTTCATTATAAAATAAATATGTAAGGAATAGCTAAAAAAAAAACAACAATTATAACCCCTAAAGTACAAATTATATGATTCAATTAGTGCTATTATGGATTTTGAGAAATTATTCAAAATACCAAATACAAACATAATAATTTTATATAATAGTTTTAGGAATCGAATGTCTTACTAACTGAATAATTTATTAGTGCATATAAAATTAATAGGCTATATCAATCCAAACTAATTTGGCACATACAACCAAACAAGGTCTAATTTGGTTAATAAACCAAAAAACGATAGTCATAACATAAAATATACATACAATTAAATTTAAGTTTAATTATGCACTCGATAGACTTCACCAAGTCATAATTTCCTATAAATTAATATATTTTACATATTGTATGTTCATATACACAAGTGAAGCTAGGATTTTAAGTCCGGCATATCAAATGCATTAAAACTTTTATAAGGAGAGACTGATAATATTTCATTATATATGACTTTTTTTCTTCTAAAGTACATAAAAAATTAAGGATTCGATAATTATTGGGGGCCATCGGCCCCCTCTGAAACTATGCTGACTCCGCCATTGTTAACATATATATCTTATAGTTTGTAATACAAATAAAAAATTGCAGTACATATATCATCTTGTGTAAACCTATAGGAGACTTTAGACAAACAAGCGATGAAATTTTCTTATATCAAGAATTATTTCCTACCAAACAACTCCTTATCCGGTTATCCCTTATCTCTTATATATACATATATATAGTTATATACATCATGTATGTATAATATTATTTGTGGGTTTTATTAATTATTAATTATTAATTAAAATATCCAGCATTACATTGTACGGACCTCACGTTGTTTCACAAAGCTTTTTCTACTCTCTCTCTCGTATAAATTGCGCTCCCACTCTCTCACTTTTCCCATTCATTCATTTTCAGTCAAAATCCAAATTCCGTTTTTTTTATTTTTTTCTTTTTTTTAGAAAAAATAAAAATTTCGAATCCTTACCGAGAATAATGTCACTGTGCAGCGAGACGCCGTCCGCCGCCGCCGGTGGTGGCGAGATTATGTTGTTTGGTGTGAGAGTCAGGGTTGATCCGATGAGGAAGAGCGTCAGTATGAATAATCTCTCTGAATACGAGCCTGTTGTCAACTGTAGCAATCCGAACGACGTCAACAACACTACTGAAGCGCCGAAGGTTGCGGCGGAGGATGGCGGCGCCGCCGCCTACGCCTCCGCCGACGATGCCCTGCCCCGGGCTTCCACCGGTGGTCCTGAGCGTAAGCGAGGTCAGATCTCCGATTCACCTCTTTTATATATATATATATATATATATATATATATATATATATATATATATATATATATATATATATACTTTTCAATTTACTGCTGTTATTTTTGAATCTGAGATTTCTGTAAATGATTTTTGACCGTTTTGATCATGATTTTTTTTTTCAATTTTTTCGTTAATTGATGAAATTTGTTTTTTTTTTTTTTTTTTTTTTTGTTTTTTTTTTTTTTTTTTATGATTTACAAATCTATTGCCAGTTTTTGGTTGAATAAAACCTAACATTAACAATTTTTGGGGGTGAAAATCCAATTTCTTAAGGATTCATCTGATATAAACTATGTTGACTTTCATATACAAAAAATCTCAAAAATCCTGATTAAAAATCTGAATTTGTTGGTTTTGGGTTAAAATAAAGAAGAAGGCATTAATCAATTCATTTTCATGATTTCTAGGTTTTTATGAAATCAATTTGATCCAATTTCTTTGATTTTGATTTGTTTGCAGGAGTTCCATGGACAGAAGAAGAACACAAGCTATTCCTAATTGGATTGGAGAAAATTGGAAGAGGTGATTGGAGAGGAATTTCCAGAAATTACGTCAAAACCCGAACACCAACGCAAGTCGCTAGCCACGCCCAAAAATACTTCCTTCGCCGGAATAACCTCAACCGCCGCCGCCGCCGCTCTAGCCTCTTCGACATCACCACCGATTCGGTAATAACAACCTATATAAAAGTTATATCTACTCCGGTGAATCTTATATGAAACCCCCCTTTGTTGTTTGGCTGTTTTATTTTGATTGCTAAAGTAAATACAACATGTAATCATTCTCTAAGATGGGTGTGGAGAGCACTATTTCTCTTTACTTTTCGTTTATAGGTCAAAAGTGAAAAAAAAGGAAAAAAGAGAACTTTCTTGAGTGCCATCCAATGTGGATATTTTTAAAGATTCTATTTCGATTTTATTGTTATGTAGTACTCTTAAAATTTCGACCCCGAAAGTAAGAAGAATTTCTCTATTTTCCATGTTCTTGATTCGTGTTTTCTTATCGAAACAATGGTGTTTGTTTGATTAGGTAACTGCAATGGCAACTGAAGAGAGCAAGAACCATCAAGACAACACCCCAGTCCAGATGGTGCCGCGGCCGCCGCCGACGGTGGCTATGCCGCTGCCTGTAACTTCGAATGTGAATGGATTCTCGCTCGGCCCTGTTTTGTTCTCGAATCAACACGTGAAAAACGAGGCGTCTTCTTTATCTCTGAGGCTATCACTCTCATCAGGGCAAGATCAGCCATCAAGGATGGGTTCACCTTTCCACATGTTAAACAGTGGAGATAGTGTTTTAAGTGTTGCTTGAGGTTTCGATATCGGTTTCTTGGTATTGACAAAATAAAATTGGTAAAAAAAAAGGTACCGAAAATATCAAATTAGAGGGATTGAATGTCAAGAAATAGAGATTAGGCAAAATTAGTTGGCTAGAAATTCAATCTTTTGTCATTGTACAAAACCAGAGAAATATCATGGTGTTGTTTGTTTGTACTTTTGCTTTGATGCTTTGATATTTTAGATTCTTGCTTATTACATTTGTCTTTTTTATTTTATTTTTTTGTGTGGTTGAGCATAATGTAGAGCAATTAATTAATTTTATTTTATTTTTCAAACAATCGGGATTTTAGTAAACGTAGGACATTTTATTCAATGAATTAAAATCTAGCATCAATCCCATTTTTTTTTTAACTTTTATGTTACCAGAATATTGCGTTTTTTCCATCAAAACATGAGTTTATCAAATTTTAGCATAACTCGGACTAGTGTCTACTGCAGACGTAGACGCTCGTTTTCCAGATTTATAAAGCTTTTCAAGGTCAAAATTTCCCACCATCTATTTTGTTTTTAATGCACAAAAATCACCCAAAAACTCTTCTCTCTAAGTAGAAATCTCTATTTTTTCAATGACAAGTTTTGAGTTTAGTGTTTTTCTCCAATTTTATTCTAAAAGTTAAAAACCTAGGTTAAAAGAAATTCAACACTAAATGTAATAAATTTAGAAATAGGAGTGAAATGTGAGAATTTTATTTAGAACAACAATAAAATTAAAGAGACGACAAATAGGTGAAATGGGATTAATAATTAAAAAAACTGATATGCATTTACTAAAAATCGTCCGGTATTTATCATTTCATAAAATGAAAGTGGATCAAACCTAGAAATTCAATTGCAAGGCAAAATAGACTACCTATTAATATGATCAAGACATGGTCTAGTAGCCAACAATTCATACTCTAAGCAATTTTAAGTGGGATTTTATTTTTATATATAAATAAATAAATGTAGTAATGTTGAAGAAATATTATATTGTTGTTATATTATATATTATATATAAATGTGGATGGAAAATTAGGTCTAATCTCTTAGTATTTGATTGTAGTGGGTGAGTTGTGGTAGGGCCTTTTAGTTCCCTTTGGGTGGTAGATATTAATATCTAGCATTATCTTCAGATAATATTTATTTTATTTATTTATTTTTTATTTTATTTTTATTATTTTTTATGGTGCATTTGCATATATGGTGTCGACATCTATGTTGAGATTTTTGGATTTTCTATGTTCTAACTATTCGAAAACAAATATAATTTGCATTTTATTCTCATAATATTCCATGTGCTTATACAAGATACTCCTTGATAAAATGAATTTTAGGGTAAATTACGACTGCTCTCCTGAGGTAAAAATTAAATTACCAAAAATCCAATTTTTTGGGATAATTACGATTATCTTTTTCATCTATGTTTTGTATATATCAATTTTTACGGTGTTGTTATATATACCACCCACTGAATGAGTAGTTTTTTTATAAGCAATATAAGTTGAGGATTGTAATTATAATTATTAAAAAAATGGAATTTTCATAAATTGATTAGAGTTGTGGCCCTAATTTACCCTAAAATTTTACGGTGAAATACTCATTGCCATATTCCTAAATATTCTTGAAATATATGCATATTTCAATAATATATTTTTTAATTATAAATATATAATTAAAAATATGGGGAATAATATATATATATTGATGTGAGTACTGAGTAGCGTGGCGCGATGTTGTACAAGTATTCATCATCACGTTGAGCATTTTAATGTCAGGTGTAATCTAATATAATATCCACATATTAAACAATTATTTGTATTCACATTATTCGAGTAGCCTAGACCGAAAAAGTAGGAGTGGAAATTGATTTTTATCGAATTTGGAATATATATACGAGATTTTAATTTTTAATTCAATTTTAATTTTCAAAAATAACTCCCAAAATTCAGTATTCTTTTCGAAGACGGCGATTGTAATATCGAATATTACAATGTATGTTTATATTCTAGATGGAAAAGAAAATAAAATTTTGCGTCGATTTTGATCTAAAGATTTTTTTTTAACGCATTTTTTCATTTCAATTTCTAAATTTTCAAAAAAAAAATCTAATAATCCTAATCCAAGCCACTTAATTTGCACATCTAAACAAAAGAGTCTCCTATGATAATGTTTTTCTAATATTGGGAAATAAATCAATTATGAGATTTTATTATCACTTTCTTGCCAGGTGACCAAAGTCATATTATTGGCTATTGATTTTGATTTGCCACTAGTGGGAGTACTAATAAACCATACTATTGTTTGTTTTTATTTTTTTATAATAAATGAACTCGGAGTTAATTACATAGGTGCACTGGTTAGACGTACATCCTCGTACAATACGAGAAACATAACCGCACAAAGCTGACAAAATCGACCCATCAACAGTTAATCAAGGGAATTCAAACCCGGACCAATTCACGCATCCCCTTCGGAACACCATACTATTGTTTCTTGATTTTATTTGCTAGAAGTCAATAAATGCTAATTATAATCTATACCATTTGACTAATATAACTTGTCTATATCATAAATAGAAACATTTATATCATATAATTGTGTTACTAATTAAAAGCATGCAAACAATTAATTACATTTTGCGAATTTATTTTCTTTTTCTTTCTTGTGTACAACTCATTGTCTCTGGGTTCAAATTCACCAGAATAAATAGCTAATAAGTTAGCTAGAAATCAAGATTACATAAAAAAAAAAAAAAAAAAAAAAACCCTATTCTCAACACACTCAATTACTACATCAAAAACTTTTAATAATCTTGTAAGGCTAACACAAATTTTTATTTCGACGAGAGCCAAGGATTAGGCGCAACGTAAGTATAGCCATGGAAGTGTTCCTCAGCCGTAGTAGGCGTAGAAGCAGGGGAGTCGTCTAGGGGCATTGTCGTCCAACATTTATCGAAATTAGCCGTGCAATCTTTCCCAGTCACGTCTGGTCTGAATTTCGGACATGCTTCTCTTGTCTCTAATCTCTTCCAATTAACCGTCTTAAACCATTTATGCGATTTTATTTCGTCTGCTCCTTTGGGCCCACTTCCCAGCCTTTTCAACGGGTCCTTTTGCAGCAGCTACGGAAATAATTAAAAAAAAAAAAAAAAAAAAAGAGATTAGCATTACACCTTTTGAAGTGTGTAAATTCACACAGATGAAAAATGTGGGAATCGAATCGTACTCCTTTGAGCAAAGAGTGAGCCTCGTTTGTTAATCGAGGTGGGAGCTTGAAATTTTCGTTGATGATTTTCTCCTGGAGCTTCTTTCTGTTTGCATTTGTGTATGGTGGCTGAAAAATATATAAATTAAAATCAGATTTTCAAATTACGATAACTATAATACCTTCTTAATGCAAGCACTAGAGGGGTGGAAAACGGACATATCATATTGGAATTAGCACTTTCGGAAAGAAAAAATTAAGTGAAAAAACCAATTCCAATTCTGTTTAAAACAAAATTGGAAATCCGAATTTTGGAAATTGAAATGAAAAAACTTGTTCCAAACTCGTAATTTTTTTATCGGAATAGGCAGAATTCAAAATTTTCATTTTTTTAGTCACCTATATAATAGAATAATATTGATATTATAAGTATAATTTTCAGAAAGAAAAAAAAAAATTGAACTTCCGGAAATATTTTTGGAAATTAAAATCCGAATCGAATATCAATTCCAATTTGGTTCCAAAAAATAACCGAAAAAATCGGAACTTTCGGAATTTGAAATAAAAAGTATCGTTCCAAGATCGAAAATATTCATGTTCACATTGCAAGATCACTTCACCCAAAAAAAATGCGTCTCCTTGACAAAAAAAAAAGGCGAGCTTCCAACATCAGTACGAAAATGCAAAAGCTTTTTCCTTTTATTTAATTTTATTTTTAATTTATTTGTTATTGAATTTCAAGAAAATTACCTTGCCGCTGAGCATTTCATACAAAAGAATACCAACACTCCACCAATCAGCATTTTTATTATGCCCTTTCGACAGCAATATTTCCGGAGCCATATATTCCGTCGTCCCACACAGAGAATTCGATCTGCTCGATTCATCGATCTCCTTAGCCAGTCCAAAATCAGTTAGCATAACCTGAAAAAAAAAAAAAAACTACTTCGATTAGTAAATAAGCAAATTAAATTACTCTTTGTGTAGGAGGATTAAAGAATTATACATGACCATCGGCATCCATGAGAATATTCTCCGGTTTTAGATCTCGATGCACAATCCCACGTTCATGGAGATGCGAAACAGCTGATACAATCTCCGACGTATAAACCCTCGCCTGCTCCTCACTACCCAAACACACATAACCGAAAAAAAAAACCCGGAATTAATTAGATGAAACAAAATCGTATTTGGTGTTAAAGAAAATGAAGAAAAAGACGGTACCTGAAAATCCCTTGCCTGTAGAGATGATAAAACAGATGGCCCCCGTTTATAAAATCGAGAATCAAATACAGCTTCGACTTTGTCTGTAGGGTTACAGAGAGTAAACTAGTTAGGAACCAATGATAGTCTCCAAGACCTCGTTTGGTTGCCAAGATAAGATTAGTCAAAATAAGATTAAAATAATCTAAATGAAACTCAATTATATCATTGGAATTTCGATTATCCGATAAAAAAACATGCCTGGAAGGCTAGATAAGTCATGATGACATAATATTTGCGGGTCGACCCGGAAAGTTATTGGGGATACCAAACATCAAAGAAAGTCCTATTATTTAGTTAATCGTTGCTAATCTCCCCAACCAAACGAGGCCCAAGTATATTATATGCTCACAACTAAATAACTACGCTGTAAAACACACTCGTCTATGGCTTAAAAAATCGATCTTTGTGCACGGAAATCGTGGAATAGTTAAGGCGGATGGCGAATAATCACTTTTAGCAACATAATTTGTCAAAGAATCAAAATTTGCCTAAATACTCTTGGGAGGTTCAATAGGGGGATTCTTGTTGCCATGGTCGACGTTTCTTTGTAAGTTCCTATTAGCTCGAGAAAAGTTTATCTCGGTCTCTCGATACGTCTACTTGCTTTTTCTAGTCTACATGGCGACTTTTACGTTTTTTTTATTCATTTTCTAACACTAGTGCTAACACTACTAAACACCATATCCATCATCTAAACGATCGAATTCGCCTCTCATCCATACCATAATTCAAACTAAGCAGAAAATCAAAACACACTAATCGAGAGAGAGAGAGAGAGAGAGAGAGAGAGAGAGAGAGAGAGAGAGAGAGAGAGAGAGAGAGAGAGAGGGAGTTACCTGAAACGAGTAGCGGAGCTGCACGATGAAAGGGTGCACCACTTTAGTGAGAATATCTCTCTCGGCCCTCATGTAATCAACATGCTTGTTCTTGATTATCGTATCCTTCCTCATCACTTTCATCGCAAATATCCCATCGCCATCTCCACCACCACCACCACCGCCGCCGCCACTCTCGGCCTTCATCCTCACCTGAAACACCTTCCCAAACGCGCCCTTACCAATCATCCTCATAATCTCAAAATCACCCGGGCCCACCTTCTTCACCTCCTCAACAATCGAATCTCCGCCGCCACCACAAGCAATTCCGCCGCCGCCCTTTTCACCGGATTCGTGGTTCGAGTCTCTATTAGCGGCGTCGTCGGAGGAAGAATAGTAGAGCTCATCTGGCTCGAAGGGCGGGAGGGATCTGGAGAGGGTTACACGAGGGGAGGGGCCCACAAATGAATGGGAGCGATTGTGTATAACTGGTGGGTCCCTCAGGAAGAGCGAGGAGGAGGAGGATGGGGAGGAGGAGGCGGCGGCGGAGGGGCCGAAGAAGTCGGAGAATTCGAAATCTTGGGAGGGATCCTCGGCGGCGGCGGCGGAGGAAGGGATTTGGAGGTGGGTGAGCCGCGATGCTAGTATCGAATGGAAAGCCTTCTTCTGAAACGGAGCAGCAGAAGAAGAAGAGAGAGTATTGTTTTCGTTCATGGTGATGGAGAAATCCAATTTTACACGAATTCAATCTCTCTCTCTGTGTGTGTGTTTGTGTGAGAGAGAGAGTATGGGAATTGGGTGTAGAAGAAGCCAGCCAGAGTGGGCGGGCTGAGAATTTTACATGGGTTACATTTTTGCGAGAGATTTCTCTCTGTGTGTGTCTGTGTGTGTGAGAGAGAAAGAAGAGAGAGAGAGAGATGAGGGATGGGAGGAAGAAGGTGTTCTGGATTTCTGTTACATTGCCATAAATTTCTTAATCCCACTTTACACCCTTAAAAAACAATGATTGCACTTTACACCCTTCAAAAATAATAATAACACTCAAAACCTCAAAACACAATGAATCATTCAAAATGCACCGTATATTGAATAATGAAGGTAGTTTTACTTTTTTATTGGTTTTTTTTTTCCGAGGTGAAAACTAACAAATTAAATTGTTACTTTCTGCAACATCGAACCTAATTTCGAGGAAAAATAAAAAGCACACTGGATTATTGGAAGACAAAAAAAAACTATAGTTTCTTACAAAATAAAATGAAATAATTTTTTATATTATTCGATTAATGGATCTTTTAGCTGTAATTGGTGGTAGAGATATTTGCAAGAAAATATGATTTTTAGATATTTTGATGACGAAATAGCTGAAGGATATTTTTCCCGTGATAATATTTTTTTTTGTGGTAAAAAATATAATTTTTAAATATATTGATGAGATGTATTTTTATTTTTACACTTTATAGTTACAAAATTATTGATGGATTAAAAATATTGATTTGACATTTGACTTCCTAAAAAAATACTAATAAAAATATTAAATTACTTTTATATATTAGCTTTCAAAATTCATTTGCAGTGCATTATGCATGATTTATTGTGTTTTTGAAGGTATAAAGTGCTATTAATTTATTTCGACCGTGCAAAGTGAAATTAAGTGAATTACTAATTAAGATGCGAGAAAATTAAGTGAATATTGGGTGAAAATCTAAGCAGCCGATTCCATCAATCATCACTACTGCATTTTAAGCTTATTAATACTTCTAAATAACTTATAAGTTTTTTTTTTTTTTAACTTTTAATGAATTTTCAGAAATTTACTACCACATTTTCTTAACATATTCAAAAGTTTAATTTCCAAATTTCAATCAATTTTTGAGTTTCACATTTGATATTCACAACTAAATTGTCGGATTGTAAATAATTAGTGTTTTACAAGTTCGCCATTGATATGGTATCATCCACGTGGGTTATATTAAATGAGGACACGAGGTAAGTGATTGCGTGCGAGTAGGTGATTTTTGTAGGAGTCGATGTTATATAGAGATGAACACCTAAGTTTCAAACCTGCAAAATTACCTACTCGCACGCAATGACTTGTTATATATATTTTAGCCTTTTATTATATAATTATTATTATTTTAATTGTTTGATTAGAATAGCTATTTGTAACTAATGTAATGTATAATGTGATAAAACATAATCACTTAAACTAGATATTACTAAAATAATTTAATAAAGAAAAATACATTTTATAAAGGATAAATTACAACCACCCCTGAGGTATGGTTAAATTACGAAAATCCCCTCCTATTTGGGTAATTATAACCACCCATCAACTATAAATCTTTTACATGTTCATCCTTGCGGTTTCAAATTCAGTGGAATCTTCTAGATTATATAAAATATTATCACCTTTGTACCCGTTTTATCCCATTCGAGCTCCACATTTTGAAGCAGGATGATACGATGTGTTTTTTTGCTTGTATATATCAGATTGTGGTGCATCAGAAACTGCATTTTTACACAAAACGAGTACAAATTAGATCACATTCTACGGAATCTAAATGATTATGTTGAATTTGACACAATAAATAAGAAGATTCATAGTTGAGGAGTATATGTAATTATCCAATCATGAGGGGATTTTCGTAATTTAACCATACCTCAAGGGTGGTTGTAATTTACCCTTTTATAAATGACATCAATAAATCCAGAAATATTAGTGTTTTTTTACCTGAAATATATATATCATTGAGGAGGTTAATTAGGTAATTTCAACTCAAGAAACGGCGCCGTTTCATCCCCTTTCATATGTTTGTGAAAGTGGCAGACCGTTAATTCAGGTAAAAACTGTGAAGAAACCATACATAGGCCAAACAAATGCCACCTTCCTAATTTTTGGCAAACCTTTGAATCCAACAATCTGTTTTTTGTTGTTTCAGACACTCTTTTCCCATATTCAGACAAAGATAAACAAGAGAGAGAAACAAACAAAAAAAAAACAAAGTGAGAGAGAGACAGAGAGATAGAGAGAGAGAGAGATCGAGAGAGATCGAGAGAGATCATGATCTTGGGTCCCACTACGATCATGATCTATCCCCAAATACATTCTTGATTTTCTCTACACTTGAAATCCCCCTCTCAATCTTTCATCTTCCAATTGGATTTTTTCTTTTTTCTTTTATTTTTTTCGTTTTCGGGATTATATTTTTCGGTATGGATATGCCGATAGAATCATTCCGGACCTTCGTGGAGGAAAAGCTCGGAACATTCCCGCATTTCCTAATATACGCAATCTTCGAATGGCTCGTGATCATACTACTCTTCGTCGACGGTTTCTTGGCTTTCGTCTCCAACGAAATAGCCCGTTTCTTCGAACTAAGAATCCCGTGTTTGTTGTGTACGAGGTTAGATCACATCCTAATCCACCGGGACTCCAATTTCTACTACAACGATTCGATATGCGAGGCCCACAAGCGGGACATTTCGTCCCTAGCGTATTGCAACGTGCACAAGAAGCTCTCCGATATCCGCACCATGTGCCAGAACTGCCTCCTCTCTTTCGCCACGGAAAAGGACTCCGATTTCGACAAGTACAAATCACTCGTCGGGATTCTCCACAAGGACGCGAATTGCTTCGTGGAGGAGGAGAGGAAGTTTCTCATGAAATCGTTCAGAAAGGACGAAATGGACATTGCGCTCGACGAGAGGAGTCGGGTGCTAATGTGTTGTTCTTGTTGCGGGGAGCCTTTGAAATCGAGATCGGCTTTGAAATTCAATAGGAGTTTGTCCATGAGCGCCCCCGCCCCTTCTCCACGGGCCCCGTATTTCCCGGGCCGGAACGAGGAAACCGGGAACATGGATTTGCCACATATTAGGTACACCGAGCTCAAGTTGATGTCCGATACCGATTCGGAGCTTCACGAGGATGAAGATGTTACAAATGGTAGAGTTATATATATGTATGCTTATAATTTAAGTTATTTGCATTTAATAACTATAAATTGCCAAAAAATATTCTCGTGTTATAAATATTAGCAAAAAAAAAGAAAGAAACAAAACTCTTACGATACACTTTTCGGTTTAGCCCACAATCCGTAAATGGTGCGTTTCTAAGGGGTAGGTTGCTAAAAAAATTGAATCGTAGGGGGGATTTTTCTAATATATATAGCACGCAGAGTTTTTTTGACAATTAGAGTAAACACAGGGGTGTTAAATGCAATACTCCCATGTTATACCGAACTGTTAAAAAACTCATCGTGTTATAAATATTATCAAAAAAACCCTTATGATGTATTTGTTTTAGCACAAGGCCCCTTAAATGTGGCCTTCATTTGGGTAGTTTGCTAATAAAATTGAATCATAAGAGGGATTTTTTGCTAATAATTATAGTACTTAAGAGTTTTTTTAGCAATTAGAGTAAACAAAAGGTTGCTAAATGTAATAAACAAAAGATATGATGAACATTTGTTTTTCATAGTTTGAGTTTAATTTGATATGATATATAAATCAGGTATTAGAGAGGATGCGAAAGCTGCTGCGGTCCCGTTATTACCGGACGCCGAGGATATAAACGAGGACGCTACAAGAACACCTTGTTTCACGAGGGGGAACAGATTCTTCGGGATCTCGTTGTCCGATTCCGGTCAGGCGAGCCCTAGGTGGGCCCACAGGGGCACGAGGAAAATCACGGTCGACAAACTAGACTTGGCCAGTGCGGACCCCGCAACCGATGAGGTGGACGGCGATATCGTGACTCGTCTAAGGAGACAAGTCCGCCTCGACCGAAGGTCCCTCATGGCTCTGTACATGGAATTGGACGAAGAGAGAAGCGCTTCCGCGGTCGCCGCGAATAACGCAATGGCAATGATTACTCGTTTGCAGGCCGAAAAGGCGGCCGTACAAATGGAGGCTTTGCAGTATCAGAGAATGATGGACGAACAAGCGGAGTACGACCAAGAGGCGCTTCAAGTGATGAAGGACTTGCTTTTTAAGAGGGAGGAGGATGTGAAGGCGTTGGAATCGGAGCTCGAGAGTTATAGAGAGAAGTACGGGCACATCAAGAAAATCGGGAGCGAGGTTTGCGAGATGGACGCCGACGAGGATTATCAGGATATGAGGTCGCAGGCGTTGTCGTTGGTTAGTGAGAGATCGGACTGCGGCGGGTCGGATCGGAGCGAGAATACTCCCGAGGATCGAGCGAATGTTCCGGAGGAATCTTCGTCTCTGGATTTCGACGGGGAGAGATCGTTTCTTCTAGGGCTTTTGAGGAACCTCGAGGAGAAGATCAATTCGCCTCCTGAGTTTCTTGTTGTCGAGGAGAATGAAAATGAAGGCATAGGTAATTCGATACTCCCTTTGTTCCGTAATAATCTGTCTTCTGCTTCAGCTTTAGAATTTCAATGCTGCATTAATTATACAATTTCCGATTTTACCCTTCCCTAAAATCAAGCCACGTTTGTTGAGTTTCTTCATACGTGTGCGCAACCGTTAAACGAAAATGTCTTTTAAGATTGCTTGATTTTATTTATGTTTTTTGTTTCTTGAAGTTGAATATGCCGTTTTTGCAGTTAAAATAGAGAACGAAAATAAGGCGATTCTGACGAGAGAAGTATCGATGTTTAGAGAGAGATTGAGGGCTATTGAAGCCGATAGTGGCTTCTTAAAACATGCTGCAATGACACTTCAAAAAGGAGGCGAAGGGACTAAGCTATTGTCGGAAATCGCTCAACATTTACGTAAGCTTCGCCCCTCCTCCGTACACTCGGACGACACCGAATGAAGAGGCGTGCGTGGTAATAATAATAACATTTTTTTACGAAACTTGCGGCATATTTAGTTTGCTTGTATAAATATTTATAATCAATTGTTGTTTTTTTTTTCGTGTTCGCAGTGTCGTTTACGATTCATCTCTTACCGTACGAGGATGTACATATACCATAGGAAGATTAAAAAAAAAATTCCTTGATAAAATACTATTCTTATTAGGGGTTTTGAATGTGTTTTCTTTTTCAAGTGATCAAGGGACAGATTGTAATCCTTCTGTATTATTTTTTTTTCTTCTTGTTCTTTCTTTTTCATAGAACATGGGAAAAAAAAAAAAATTCACACGTGGCAACTGATTGTTGCTGATAATGTAAGAGTTAAGACACTTCTTTTTTTCTTTTTTTTTTGTATGTGACAAGTGATTTCTTGAGTTCTTGCAGTTGTAGAATTGCTAATTCTTCTTCTGAGAAGTTTGTTGTTGCTTTCATATTACTACTATATATATATATATATATATATATATATATATATATATATACACACACACACATTGATTTGGAAAATGAAGAGAAGTAAGACTTGTGTTGTTTTACGCAGCGGTGGAAATCGAACGAATCTGATCGAAACTAAAAAAAATCGGAAATAAAAAACGAATTGCAATTGGAATTGAGAAAGGTTGTTCCAAAATCGGAGTTTTTCGGAACGAAATCAGCGGGAAATCGAAAATTCAATTTCTTTAATATTAAAATAAATAGAGGTTTTAAAAATTAAAATGGTATTGAAAATCAAAATCTTATATGTATTTCAATTTTGATCCAAAGAAAGTCGGTATTGGGAGAACTTGTTCAAAATCAAAAAATCGAATCAAAATTATCGGAATTTAAAAATTTGATCGTTCCGATTTTCACCCTTAGTTTTACAATTCAAATTATTCTCCGAATAGTGAATTCTACTATTCCAAAATGAAATATAAATTCGAGCCTATTTTGACTGTTGCATTAAAAGAATTCTACACTAAAATCAATACTATCAAGTATCAAAAACGGTTAGAATAAGTGAGCATACGTCAATTGACGCAGATTCAAATCCCGACGATCGATAGGTTGAGTTTGTCTTGTCTTTGTCCACATAGTCACCATAGTATAATTTACGTATCTCGTTGGCTGCAGATTCTTTCACTCCTTAGTCCAAATATTATTAGAACCTAATTTCACTATCCTCTAAAATGCAAACACATATTACTTCCTATTTTTATTTTTATTTTTATTTTTATTTTTCAATTTTCACATATAAAAATAAAATAAATAATTACATAGTAATGTTTCCAAGGGCGAAATGACCAAAATGGGTCTCCTACAAAGATTGGCAGTACGGATAGCCCCTGCTTTCATTACACCAACAGCCGCATCGCCACCGTTACCCAGCTTCATACACTCTCTCCGCCGCAATCTACGTTCCTCTGCCGCCGCCACCATGAGCGCCACCAACACTCCCGTCACCCCTCTGGACCTCATTTTCAAGGAGAAAAAATCCCTCCGCGCCAAAGTGAAGAAGCAACTCAGATCAATGGACCCCAATCTCAGATCTCAACAAGGCAAATTTGAATCCTTCAAATCACCCATCTTTTTTTTTACATCGAATTTTGGATTAATCCTTGAATTTGAACACGTGGTTTTTTTTGTTTGTTTGTTCAGATGATGCGATACAGAAAATAGTATTGGATTCACCATGGTTCAAATCCTGTAAGAGATTGTGTGCTTATATTAGCTGCCCTGCCCTAAGAGAAGTTGATACTTCTAAAATTCTGTCAGCAATTTTGAGTAACTCAGGCCAAGGTACTTTTGTGTGTGTGTTTGTGTGTGTGTGTGTGTGTGTGTGTGTGTTTGTGTGTGTGTGTGTGTGTTATACTAGAATCTTCAAATAGATCTGATTTCGATACAAGAATCGTTGTTTTCGGTTGAATTGATCCGAATGGCTTCTCGAATTTACTACATTTCGTTTTTCCGAAATTTCTTAGCAATTAGCTGTTCTACCTTTTCAGAAGATCGATTTTGGGGTTGAAAACAATGTATTGAAATTGTCGATACCATTCTTTTGTATTGTTTAACGAATCGTGAAAAGAAATAATTCCGTAACGAGATTATACTTTGTTCGATAAGATGACGTTGAATTGATCTGAATGGCTTCTTGAATTTATTACATTACGTTTTTCGGAAATTTCTTAGCAATTAGCTGTTCTATTCTACCTTTAAAAAAAATGGCAAGAATATTTTCAGAAGATCGATTTTGGGGTTGAAAACAATGTATTGAAATTGTCGATACCATTCTTTTGTATTGTTTAACGAATCGTGAAAAGAAATAATTCCGTAACGAGATTATACTTTGTTCGATAAGATGACGTTGAATTGATCTGAATGGCTTCTTGAATTTATTACATTACGTTTTTCGGAAATTTCTTAGCAATTAGCTGTTCTATTCTACCTTTAAAAAAAATGGCAAGAATATTTTCAGAAGATCGATTTTGGGGTTGAAAACAATGTATTGAAATTGTCGATACCATTCTTTTGTATTGTTTAACGAATCGTGAAAAGAAATAATTCCGTAACGAGATTATACTTTGTTCGATAAGATGGCGTTGAATTGATCTGAATGGCTTCTTGAATTTATTGCATTTCGTTTTTCGAAAATTTCTTAACAATTAGCTGTTCTACCTTAAAAAATAATGGCAAGAATATTTTCACAAGATCGATTTTGGGGTTGGAAACAATGTATTGAAATTGTCTATACGATTCTTTTGTATAGTTTAACGAATAGTGAAAAAAAAATTCCGTAACGAGATTATACTTTGTTCAATAAGACGACGATGCACAGGTGAGAAAGAAGCTATACGTACCTAGGGTTGAAGACAAGAACAGTTACATGCGGATGCTAAACATTTCTCGAATGGACGATTTGATTGCAAACTCGATGGACATATTGGAACCTTCCCCTTTCGATGCTGACGGAAACGAACGTGAAAACGGTAATACTTTTCGTATTTAAGCTTCCCCTTTTTTTTTTTTTTTTTTGTATTAAACCCGAAATCTAATTAAGCCTTAATTATTTTTTCGCAGTTATGTTTGCAAACGAACCCGTTGACTTGTTCATTTTACCCGGTAAGACCTTCGCGCTATCCATGGCCGGTCCGACTTTTCTCGTATTGAAATGAAAGCCCTTTTCAGTCACATTGCATTATATCTTCGTTTATTATTTCAGGGCTTGCATTTGACAAATCCGGTAGGCGATTGGGCCGTGGTGGAGGGTACGTAAAAAGATTCTTGTTTTAAGTTTGTTTGGATTCGTGAAAATGATGCATACAAGTCCAGTGTATGTGTCTTGATGTTTAGATGGTGTTTGGCTAAGCTTATTTTAAACAGCTGATAAACTATTACGTCTCTTACGTCTGATAAGATGTTTTAAGAGTTGATAAGTTGTTGCATCTTATTTTTATGATTAATTTTTCGAGTATTTGAATAATGAGCTTATTTCATATTTTTACTCATTATAAGATCTTAAATAAAAAGGTGGGGTACTTTTTTAAAAAGATCTTATTTGCTCTCCAACAGCTTATTTTAAAAAAATAATATTATTTTAAATTTACCAAACACTTTGGAAGAACTTATAAGCTCTAAAACATCTTATAAGCTCCTTTTAACATCTTATAAGCTTAGCCAAACACCCTAGTGTTGGTACTCGGGTTTTTTTTCTTTTTGCTCGTTGAATTCCTCTATGAAGACTCGGTTTTATTAGTTATATCTTTAGGGAACGAATTGAAGGATACATGTTTCAACTTGTATTAGGCACTTAATTTCTTATACTCTATATTCTCTAATGATATCTTTCCGTGTTTGTATGTATGTATGTATAATAAATTGTGAGCATTATATTTTCTTTCTTAGTGTTCGTTACGATTGCTCGTTAGTCGTTTATATTCCCTCTTTTTTTTTTACAAATACATAATGATTGTTATTTGTCTTCGTCTTTGGGATGCTGCAATAAACCAATTGAAGTTATTACGACACATTCCTCGCAAAATATCAAGAACTTGCCAACGATCGTAAATGGAAGAAGCCTTTATTCGGTATATTTATTCTATTCATTTTTTGTTTGATAAATATTATTTAATTTTATACACTTGGAAAATTGTTGTAAAATATATATATCATCAACGCATTTATTTTGTGATTCCTATGTGTAGTTGCTCTTTCGTATTCAACGCAAATACTCGAAGATGGTATTGTACCCATGACTCCAAATGATGTACCCATCGATGCTCTCGTTTTATCCTCTGGTGTCATTCCCATTACTCCAGCGGCCAATGAGATTATTTGAGGGCACCTATATAGATAGTTACACACGGTAATTGAATTTTCTTGACGAATATTATTTTCAAATTTTAAGAGTTGTAACAAAACAACGATCTATTTCCATTTGTACAACTTTTTTTTGGTGGAAAATTTAATACAAGTAGTTTATGCCTGGGATTTCTTAAATGGAGTTGTTTGTATCCAAGTTTGTTCATACTTTTTTTTTCTTTTATTATTTTTTGATTCGAGTTTTGACTTAAAATTAGTGTTTGTACTTGATAGGGTTATTATCGTTATAATTGAGTTCGGACGAGTTTTAATCAAGCGGATCACAAAATCGAGCTCAATTATTATTGTTTGTTGACTTTTTACTCATTTTTGTAATTGTATTTTCTAATTCTATTGATTTATAGTTCAAATTTTCTAATCAATTCAAAAATGTGTTTTAAGAATAACAATCTAATTCAAATGTTGTTCTCATATCAATCTCGAGTAGTTAATATTGGGTACTCATACATATGTATACATATACCAAGACATTAAAAAATAGAGGGAAAGAGATATACAAACAGATATGGTTACAACACATGGAACTGTTATTGTTTCCAGATCGTCTCAATCCCCTATTGCCCAGTGCTCAGTCTTTGAATTCAAGAAGGTTGCGACTTCAATCGGAGACCAGCACCAAGCCAACCACTTAAACTTGAGACCCTAGTTCTACCCCGATAATCACATTGAATTGACTCACCAACACATGCGCTGTTAACCAGTCAAAAGAAACACTCTACACGGTAAATCCCAGTTTTCTCTCACTCAAAGACTCAATCACTTACAGAAGAAGGAGATTAAAAGTATAAAACTGAGAGATGCGGATAGATAAGTGTTACATTTGTCCATCTCTCTAAGGGCAATATAAATACGCACAAAAGTAACGGTAGGAGACAGCAAAATTGCTCTCAAGTCAAAGTCAACCATGTAAGACATATTCTATAAACAATTGACGTAAGTACTGTTCAAAGAGAGAGGGGGAAAGGAATATAGAGAAGTGTTGCATTCAAAAACTGAGAGTAGGGTTGAGAGAATAGAGTTAAGTCTGAGCGAATAGGCGTCTACGATTAAATGAAATAATCTGGACGGTCAAAATCAAAAGGATTGACTCGCGGCTGAACTCTTAAGTTGACTTGGGCATGTACATGAGTTAGCATTTAACAGTTTTAATTAGCTCAACTCATCAAGCTTCTTATTTTGCTCAAGAATCAGAAAACAAAATCCTCAACCAAAAAAAAAAAAAAAAAAAAAACAATATCCTTCTTGTAATAAAATATATAAAAGTCATTAAAACAATTAGTTCATAAATCTAAAAAATTACTGTAATTTATGTTTGGCTGACGTTGGATGGACATTGTTTATCAGTGTAATTAGGTTTGTTCTTGAAAAAGTCATTCGGTTCTTCATATTTAATTAGTTTCTTGATTGCTTTCTTAATTTCAACCTCTACTTGATTATCATGAATGTTTTTTTTTCTGTCAGTCCTAATTAATTACTAAATTAGGTTTTCAACAAATCCTAAATTAAAATAACAAAAAATGTTCACTTGCTACCCATAAATCATTCAAACGTTTGAAAATACTGCCTCTGAATTCTCTTTCACCTACATATTTGATCAGACTTTTCCCACAAAAAAAAAAAAAAAAAAATAATAATAATAATAATAAAGAACCACACCTTCCTAAGTTAAACCTTTTCAAGTTAATGTACTAATTGTCAACTTGAGTTATGGAGAATAAATAATAAGGTAAATTACGGTCACACCCGAGATAATGTCAAATTACCAAAAAACCCTATATGTTTTGGGTAATTACAATTATTCCTTCAATTATGAATCTTCTTATGCGTTCACTTTTGCGGTGTCAAATTTAGTGGAATATTCTTCAGTTTGTACCCGTTTTATTTACTCCATTCGAGCTCCACATTTTAAAACCAGTTGATCATAAGATGTGTCTCGTGGCTTGTAAATATCAGATTGCAGTGCATCAAATTTTTTTGCACAATACGAGTACAAACTAGAGAAGATTCCACGGAATCTAGAAGATTACGTTGAATTAGACACCATAAGGATGGACATGTAAGAAGATTCATAGTTGAGAGGGTTGGTTGAAATTACTAAAGTATGATCGTGAGGGGGTTTTCGTAATTTAACCTTAGTTCGGGGAGGTGGCCGTAATTTACCCTTAATAAAATAACATATCTACCAGCTCTCTTGAAATTATATCATTCAAGCATTAAATTTTCTCATTTGCTTTACCTAAACAAACCAAGGCAGCAGAAAAAATGAAGGCTAATAATATCCAAATCCAATCCATAATATTCTTGATAATTTTGCTGCCAATTATTAAGCCTTCACATTCATCCGATCCCGATCCGCTACAAGACTTCTGCATCGCCGATCTAAAATCCCCGCCGTCGATCAACGGCTACCCATGCAAGCCCACCGTAAACGTGACCTCAGACGATTTCTTCTTCGACGGTCTAAGCAAAGAAGGAAACACAACAAACAGCCCCATGAAGAGCTTCGTCACGCATGGACACGTGTTGGCGTTTCCAGGCCTCAACACGCTCGGCATGTCGATGAACCGACTCGATATAGCCGTTGGAGGGGTCACCCACCCCCACACCCACCCTAGGGCTACCGAGTGCGGGGTCGTGGTTAAGGGAAAAATGCTTGTCGGCCTTATTACGAGTGCGAACAACGTCGTTTATTCCAAGAATTTGAGTGCCAGCCAGGTTTTCGTTATTCCGAGGGGTTTGGTGCATTTTCAGATGAACGTTGGCCGGGGAAACGTGCTAGTTTTTACTGCGTTTAATAGCCATTTTCCCGGTACGGTACAGATCTCGAAGAGTCTCTTCGCTTCGAAACCTTCGGGTAATAATGGTGTTAATGTTGTTCCTGATGAGGTTTTGATGAAAGCTTTTCAGGTGAATAAAACTGTTGTTGATGAAATTAAGTCCAATCTTTCCAAGTAATTATTTTGATCACTGTAACATATGTATTATCATATTGTATCTGTATAATATTGTCATTAATAAATTATTATTGTTACAATGAAACTATGAAAGAGTAACAAATTTTTAATATTTCAAATAATATATGTATGAAACTGAGGGGTGAAAGTTGGAGCGGAATTTCCAATTTTCGCTAGTTATGATCTGAAATAATCCAACTTTAATTTGGACCAATAATTGTTGTTCCGGTTTTTAGTTTTCCAATTTTTTTTATTGGAGTTGGAAAAATATATAAAATAAGGGACTCTTTGAGGAAACCTATGTCCAAAATATTTCTCTCCATTTGAGAAAAGCCCACATCTATTTCCAGCTATTAATTTTTCCAGGTTTTGTCCCCATCCGCCACATCATCACCACGTCACGCGCTGGTCATCACGATTTTTTTTTTTTTTTTTTTTTTTTTTTTCCGTTTTTTTTTCCTGTATCAGTTTTATTAATCAATATGAAGCATAATCAATTAAGGTAAATCGACTATGAAGCATAGTCGATTAAGGAAATTCTTTAATTTTAAAAAAAAAAAATTAACTTTTTTTGTTTTTTAATTTTTTTTTTAACTTTTTTTGTTTTTTATAGGGGTGAGTTCGGGACGGGATTTCGGAATTCGGGATGAAAATTTTAAATCCCAATCCCGTCCCATACTATTAAATCCCGGTTATATCGGTATCCCTAAATATTTCGGGAATCGGGATTGGGATCGGGAAATCCCATATTTTTCCTAAAAACTAAGAAATATTGCATCATTTTTCCTTTAGTATTATTTTATACACTAAACTAACTTGAATATATTATATACATACTAATGTTCTTGCCTTATTTATTTTTACCACAAAACTTGGAACAAATAAAATTTTAAAAATGTAAAAATAAGTTGAAACTATATATATATATATATATATATATATATATATATATATATATATATATATATATATATATATATATGTGTGTGTGTGTGTGTATTTTTATTAGTTTTTTTTTCTTTTTTTCCTAATTCGGGATTAAAATATCCCGATCGGGATTGAACCAATTCCCTAATACCGCTCCCGCATTTGTTCCTAATCCCAATCCCGAATCCCGTAATCCCGAATTCCCGAAGTTTTAGTCCCAAATAGTAATATTTCGATCGGGACGGGACGGGATCCCGAATCCCGATCCCAAATGCCCAGCCCTAGTTTTTTAATTGTTTTTCTATATCAGGTATATTAATCGACTATGATGAAATATAGTCGATTAAGAGCCTGCTACTAAAAATATCAAATCAAAACTGAAAAAAAATGCAAAATCAACTATATTTTACAAAAACAAAAAATATAAGAACATTATAATTGATTTATACAATTGGAATCAATAAACAAAAAATCCAAAAAAAAAATAAAAAATTGGTGTAGATCAACCTTAATCGACTACCAAAGCATAGTCGATTAAGAATCTGCTAATAAAAATAACAAATCACAACTGCAAAAAAAATGCAAAATCAACTACATTTTTCAAAAACAAAAAATATACCAACATTATAATTGATTTATACAATTGGAATCAATAAACAAAAAATCCAAAAAAAAAAAAAAAAAAACGGAGTTGATCAACCTTAATCGACTACCAGAGCATAGTCGATTACCTTAATCGACTATTGAACATGTACATAGTCGATTAAGATTCCAGCCTGCGCGAATTTCTCTACACGCGCCTTCCTCCGCCCGATCCACCAAAAAACCCTAAATCTGCCTCCCCATCGTCACCACACCGCCGCCACAACCAATCTCTAACAAGAATAAAATAAATAATTCATACAAAAAAACACAAATTAGCATTTCAATGTCAAAAAAAAAAAAAAAAAAAACAGAAACGATTCAAGGTATTGACAACCCACTGCGTCCTCGACGACGAGCACCAGTCATCAGCTTCAACGTCTCGGTGGAAACCACCGCTGCCAACTACAGATCCGTCACCACCCTTAGGAGTTTAATGCATCTTCATCGTCTTATTTTGATCCATAAACGTTGACAGCATCGTATGCTCCTGTTTTATGATATAGAGCCTCCAACTTACAGTCATCTACCAACCGGAGAAAATGATCGATCTGTTGAAGCTTGTTAGTTAATTACCGCAGCAGTAAACAATTAACAATTATGTTAACTGTGTCGATTTAATAAACAATATCAAAAGCCTAAGAGGAACAGGCCAAAAACTAATGCAGTAAACCACCCTTCATGCGGCGGCGGGAGGCGGCGACAAACACTCTTCCACCACCACCACCACCGCCGGTCGATGTTTTGCTTTTCCTCCGAATTTCAGTCGAGAAGAGAAGAGAAGAGAGAAGAGAGAAGATGAGAAAATGAGAAAAGGAGAAGAAAGAACGGCAAATGAAATGGGTTAGTGTTTTGAAACGTGAAAATGAGATTTAATATTAATAAGGGTGGTTTGTGAATTATTAAAATAACATTTGGGTGAGATATTAGCTAAGGGGGTTTTCTCCAATTATTTTTTGAAGGGGGTGTTTCCTTAACTCATTTTCCTAGATGAGGGGGTTCTTGCTAATTATCCCATAAAATAAATAGAATTTTTTTCTCTCTTCCTAAAATAAACCTAGAAATAATATTTATTTACTTGACGCAAAACTATATTAATTAAATTTTTTATTTTTTATTTTAAGTTCAAATTTCAAAAATTGTTCCAATTTTGATTTTTATCGGACTTTTGAAATCGGAAGTGTTATTTGATTCCCGAGCAATTGTAAAAATAGTTTTTAAAAATAGTTTTTTAAAAATAGCTTTTAAAAATAGTTTTTTTAGCCCATAATCTGTTTTTAAGTGTTTGTAAAATCAATTTTTACTTTTACTTCTCTTAAAATTAAGTTGTTTTAAGTTATTTTTTAAAAGTACTCATAAACTTGCCGTTTTCTATTTAACTTAATTTTTCACCCTCAACTTATAGAAATAAGCATTTAATACTCATTCACTAATTTTTGTTTTTGAATAAACTTTCGCAAATGCCGTCTAGAATAGATTTTAGGTGCAAAGTGGGCACCAACAAACTACTTTTCTCTTGTCGTATCTCTTATTCAAACACAAGAAAAACTATATATTTTATTATGAAGATAAGACAGCCTATGTGGACTTAGCATAGCATTCTCATTACTTACTGACTAAGAATTGGACTAAGCATGACAAATTCAATTGGTGATGAGTGTCCTTCTCTCCATGTAATAATGCATTACAATGCATGTATAATTTCTTGTATGACCGAATAGCCCCTCTAGTAATGTGAATAGATACATTAATTTTCTCACAGCTTTCATTAGCAAAACACTCTCTCTCATTTACGTTTATATTCTGCATTGATATTTTACTTTTGCATACTCATAGTATATATAGCATTATATTCTATATATCCATATATTATCTTATAGGTTAACATAATAATTATTCTATAACACGAGATTTTGCTCGATAAGGATTTGCTATTTTCGTATTTTCCTTTTTATTTTATTTTATGAAAATCCAGATCATCAATACTATTGTCGAAAAGACAAACGAGAATGATGAGCGAATACTTCGGTATTTTATACGCTATCATTTCTCAAAGGATATGATGGATTCGTCTATATACATATATAGCTCATATACTAGCTGAATTGCTGCTGGAATTTATATTTGCATGTAAATGAAATATAGGTCTGAGCCTAAACTCATTGAGACAAGAAAGCCGATTTATAGGCTAAATCGTTAATATAACTCCGAGTCTAAACTTGTTGAGACAAGAAAGCTGATTTAGATAAATCATAAATATAACTCCGAGCTTGAAGCTCGTTGAGTCAAGACGTGGTAATATCCGTCAAAAGGCGATTTAAAGGCCAAATATCTGAAAATAACTCCGAGCCTAAAGCTCGTAGAGTTACAAGACGTGGTAAAACCCGTCAAGAGCCAATTTAGAGGCTATAAACAGTAAGCCCAAACTAAAGGGGTTTTTGGGTTATTTTGTACCCACTGTATATATATCTCTCTCGGACGATGTGATTCCCGAGATTGAGCAATTTTGAGTGTATCCATGTATAATCTCTCTTGGATAGTGTGATTCCCAAGATCGAGTTGTTTTGAATAAACCAACATGTACATATCTCCCTTGGAGGATAAATACCTGATGTTGAGCTGAATTTTGATCACGCGTACATGAAAAACATGGACAAATATGACTATTCGATAGTGCAACTACACACTCAATATTCAATAATAAAATCTATTTCTCGAGTGTGACTTTGTGCAAGGCACAAGTTAAGGCCATAGCAAGTTCCGCGGAGATAATAGATGGCTCCGGGAACGCAACAATTGTGTTGCGTAATGGTACCGGCCACTTTGCATATTGAAAATGCACTGATATCCGGTAGATCAAACAAGAATCTACTGAGTTTAAAGCATGTGAGACGCAATGGATGTCATTTAGAGACACTAGTTGAAAATACCGTGGAGTGTTTATGCGTCACATCATATGTCATGGACAAAAGAATTATTCATGAGAAGTTTGAAGCCACAACTTCTGGACTGTATTGTGTTCAAATTAGAGCTTTCGAATCCTACACCACTATGCCATGGAAACTTGTTAATCCAGATATACACGGGTTATGGCATGATCGACTGGGTCACCCAGGAATGATTATGATGCGTAGGATTGCACAACACACTAAAGGACATCCATTAAAAGATACAAAAATCTTGATGTCCAATGAATATCTTTGGGAATCATATTCACAAGGAAAGCTCATTATAAAACCTTCCATTGAAAAGGTCGGTTATGAATCACCATCATTTTTACAACGCATTCATGGTGATATTTGTGGACCAATACACCCTGCAAGTGGACCATTTAGATATTTTATGATTTTGGTAGACGCATCTTGTAGATGGTCTCACGTGTGCTTATTATCTACGCGAAATGTTGCATTTGCGCGTTTGCTTGCACAAATTATTAAACTTCGAGCACAATTCCCTGATTATCCCATAAAAAATATAAGGATGGATAATGCCGGAGAATTTACATCAAAAAGTTTTGATGAGTACTGTGAAGCACTAGGAATAAATGTCGAGCACCCAGTAGCATACGTTCACACTCAAAATGGACTGGCGGAATCTTTGATTAAACGCATCCAAATAATTGCTCGTACTTTGCTGATGAGATCTAAACTCACTAGTGCAACATGGGGCCATGCAGTATTGCATGCATCAACGCTGATTAAATTGCGCCCCACTGCTTATCATATGCATTCCCCAATGCAATTGGCATTAGGCTTTGAGCCTGCTATTTCGCACCTACGCACATTTGGTTGCGCCGTGCAAGTGCCAATTTCTCCTCCTTAGAGGAATAAAATGGGTTCCCAACGCCGACTTGGCATATACGTTGAGTTTGATTCACCGTCGATTATTAGGTTCTTGGAACCAATGACGGGTGATTTATTTACCGCTAGATTTGCGGATTGTCATTTTGATGAGACATTATTTATACCGATTGGTAAGGATATTCAGAATATCCGTGATAATGATAAACAAAAATCAATCGAGAATCTCACATGGTGTGAGCAATATTTATCCCATCTAGACCCACGTACCCCTGAATGTGAAAATGAGATCCATAGAATCATTCATTTACAAAATATTGCCAATAGACTTCCTGATGAATTTAATGATGCCAGTAAAGTCACGAAGTCTTATATTCCAGTTGTGAATGTACCAGCTAGGATCGGTGTTCCTGAAGAACATGCGAAAATGAATGACGATCGCCCACGACAAAAACGGGGTAGACCTTGTTAAGTGTATATTTTTACACTTTATCCTATCTTTTTATTTGAGCTTTTGGTGTGTTTTAACGATAATTGGTGCTTAAAAAGTTGATTTATTGTATTTTAGGTATAAATTGAAGAATTGGAAAAGTATGGGGTCAAAACTGCAATTTTGGCGAAAATATGGGTCAAAAGTGAAAATATCAAAATTCTGAAGATTTAAAGCTGAGACCCCCGTCCCAGTTTTAGTTCAAATTGTGAGACCCCCGTCCGAGACTCCGAAGTTGCGCAGTAAAGGAATTTTAATTGCACAAGGAAACTGCCTTCTTCCCCAAGTTCTTCACCCTATATAAGACCAAGCCAAGCACACAATTAGGGATCTTTTTACGCAATTTCAAGAGCAACAAAGCAATAACGAAGACGAAGAATTCGAAGACTCTAAGCAAAGATTTGTCGTCTATGATTTATTTTATTTGCGTTTTTCCTTTAATCATGAGTAGCTAATTCTCTTATTTTTAGGATTTTATTTGGAACCCTATGTGGGATTTATGAACCCTTTTCTATGATTTTATGCAAGTTTTAATTCCGGATTATTTCTTCTACTTGTTTTATTAAGTTCATGAAACTGGCCACTTTATGCGCTTTTATGTTATTGTTAATCGCATGAATCGGAAGATCGGGTTAATAATTAGAACTGTGGTAGAAGAGCCTTTGTGGTATTAACATAGGAATATAGTTAATCTCTTAGGTAGCCATTATTGAGATTTGTGCTTAATGCTTTGTTCTAGAATTAATTGCATAGGAATATAGTAATTGAATCTAGAGTATTAGAATTGTAATACACGCGGAAGCGGGTTATGATTATTTTAGCATCTCAGGTTAATAATTCGGGTTAATTGCTTGCATAATTGAAGGAATTGGGGGAGTAATAATCACATAGGGGGAAGAATAAAATCCTAGGCTTGTCTACTTTGATTAATCTTCGTATTTTAAATTGCTTTCTTGTTTTTGCTTGTTTTTAATTTAGTTTAATTTAGTTTATTAATCCTTATTCGACTGTGTAGGGTGGGCTTGATAATAATTGGTAGAATTTAGCGTCTAGGATTAGATAATTAAATATTCCCTGTGGGTTCGATATCCGGACTTAATTGTCCACTATATTACTTGTACGATACGTGCACTTGCGTGTAGGTTTTCGACCAACAGACCTATTGGATCAAATGACGTTGTTCCTAGAAAAATAAAGGAGAAAATCGATAAACCCTCGAACCAAGTGGTTCCTAGTGAGAATGCTCCAGATGAATCTGTTGAGCCTGATATCGAAAAAGCGATATCAAATCCCGGGAATACCAAGAATCCCATAAGTTATTGCAATGAAATATGGGATAGAAATGAGATAATCACCGATAATATTTTTGTATTCTCGGTTGCACAAGAAATTATGTACGATGATTATGATAGTGAACCGCGTTCCATAATGGAATGTCGCCAAAGAAATGATTGGCCTAAATGGGAGGAATCAATAAAATATGAATTAGCTTCCCTAGAAAAACATAAAGTATTCGGGCAAATTGTTCAAACTCCGGATAATGTAAAGCCCGTTGGGTATAAATGGGTATTTGTCCGTAAGAGAAATGAGAACAACGAAATTGTAAGATATAAAGCCCGCCTTGTAGCTCAAGTTTTCTCCCAGCGACCTGGGATTGATTATGATGAGACGTATTCACCAGTGATGGATACGATCACTTTCCGTTTTCTTATCAATATGGTCGTCCAAGAGGGACTGGACCTACGTCTAATGGACGTTGTAACGGCCTATCTATATGGTTACTAGATTCTGATATTTATATGAATATTCCTGATTGATTTAAAATGCCAAACTATGGCGTTCCTCGTGAGCTGCACTCAATCAAATTACAGAGATCATTGTATGCTCTTAAGCAATCCGGTAGCATGTGGTATCACATATTGAGTGAATACCTTATCAGGGAAGGTTATAAAAATGATCCTATTTGCCCATGCGTTTTTATTAAAAGATCAGAAATCGGATTTGCTATTATTGCGGTTTATGTAGATGGCATGAACCTCATTGGCATTCCTGAAGAGTTGGCCAATGCTGCTGAGTATATAAAGAAAGAGTTTGAGGTCAAGGACCTTGGAAAAACCAAACTCTGTCTTGGTATTGAGCTTGAGTATAAAAATAACGGCATACTTATACACCAATCTGCATATACTAAACGATTGCTCATAAAGTTTAATATGGAAAATTTTAATTCATTGAGCACCCCTATGGTTGTGCGCAATTTAGATCCTAAAAAGGATATGTTCCGACCTAAAGAATTTGACGAAGAGATACTTGGCTCTGAAGTGCCGTATCTCAATGCTATCGGAACGTTAATGTATCTAGCACAATGCACTCGACCTGATATCGCTTTTGCGGTAAATGTGCTTGCGCGATACAGTTCTGAGCCTACCTGGAGACACTGGAATGATATTAAACATATTTTTCGATATCTCCGTGGTACTTCAGATTTGAGATTATTTTTATACGAAGAATGCAACTAACCAAGGGTTAGTTGGTTATGCCGACGCGGGATATATATCTCATCCCCACAAAGATCGCTCACAAACTGGATATTTGTTTTGTTATAATGGTGCAGGTATATCTTGGCGATCTACCAAACAGACACTGGTGGCCACCTCCTCAAATAATTCTGAAATAATAGCCCTTTATGAGGCACACAAAGAATGTGTTTGGCTAAGATCAATTATAGCTCATATACGAAATTCCTGTTGATTACATCCAGTTACAGACACGCCCACAGTCATTTACGAAGACAATGCTGCTTGTATAGCGCAAACAAGGGGCGGATACATAAAAGGAGATAGAACCAAGCATATATGACCAAAGTTCTTCCACACACATGAGCTTCAGAAGAATGGAGAGATCGATGTTCGACAAATTCGCTCATGTGGCAATCTTGCTGATTTGTTTACAAAGTCCTTGCCAACTTCTACATTTGAGAAGTTGGTATACGCCATTGGAATGAGAAGAGCCAATGTAAAGCAAGATTGACGACCCATTTAAGGTTATATTGCTCATTCCAGGGGGGGCAATGGTCCGCTGCACTCCTTTTCCCTTAAGACATGTTTTGGTCCCATTGGGTTTTCCAGCAGAGGTTTTTAACGAGGCAGCTTATGCACTCAACTTGGATTCGAGTTATGCACTATTTTTGGGGGGGGCAATGGTGCACTGCACTCTTTTTCCCTTATGGCATGTTTTGGTCCCATTGGGTTTTCCAGCAAAGGTTTTTAACGAGGCAGCTTATGCACTCAACTTGGATTCGAGTTATGCACTATTTTTCCCTTCTGATCGGTTTTGTCCCGTTGGGTTTTTCGACTCAAGGTTTTTAACAAGGCATATATTTTCATAATTAATTACTGAATTAGGTTTTGACAAAAATCTTACGCTAAAATAAAATTATTGATGAATTTGGAACAAAATTAAGTATTTTTGTAATTAATATATTGACCTTACGATATTAATAATTTTAGGACAAAATGCACTTCACCCCCTTAAAAAGTCAACTTTTTGCACTTTCCCCCCTGAAAATATACAAAAGAGACTTCCCCCCTTCAAAATCCAAAATAGTGAGCACATTACCCTAGAATCAACTTTTGTCCAGAATTTGGCCGGAGTTCGCATTTTATAAAGGGTATTTTCGTTATTTAAGGTTGAATTATTATTTTATCTTTTTTTTTCCTTTGAAAGGTATTATTTTATTTTTTCCAACTAAAGTAAAATCCTGCTCAGAAAATTATTTACTAAACGTAAAAACTAGGGCTTTTTTTTCTCTCCCCAAAATCAACCCACACTCTGCTACGAAATCTTCACTGACACAATCTGAAAATCGTGGAAGCTGTTGGCGCCATATTTTCGGTTATTGAAGATCGAGGAAATCCGCCAAGTTTTGGAATTAAAAGATTGGCAAAGATTTGTTTTACATATTTATTTTGGAATTTATTAGAGTCCTATTCTTATAATACTTCTATTAGGACTTAGATTTATTTCCATGTATTCTAGTTAGGTATCTTTTGTACTTATCTAGAATAGAAGTAGAAATCAACTAGGATTCTATTACTTAGTTAAATAGATTTCTTGGGGTTCAAGTTAGGTCTTAGGGCTTATTTTCGTGGCTATATAAGCCTCCAAGACATACAAGAACCGTGGGCATTATTTGGGAGAAAAACCACTTCATAGCATCGAAGCTTTGCCAAGGCGTTCTGCGGAGCAGGACTGTGCCATCGTTGCACTGTGCCAACATATACAGATTTGCTGTATAGATCTCAAGGGAGATCAGCCGCGTTTTCTGAAGGGAGTTCAGGCTTGAAGAAAGTTCAAGGCACGCGGAGTGGAGCTGCTGTAGAGAGAGACACGGAGTTCGAGTTGTGTACAAGAACGGCGTAAAAATTAAAGAGGGAGTCTTTATTATTTTTAATAAGTCCTATTAATGTACACTGTAAATCTGAACTAGTGAAATCGTGTTTGCAGGTCCACGTGGATGTAGGGCACATTTGTGTCTGAACCACATTAATTCCTTGTGTTCATTTATTTGCTTTAAGTAGTTTATAACTGTGTTAACACAAGAATTATAGTTGTAACTGAATACTGTTTCCACAACTTAACTGTTACAACTTAGGTTAATTGATTTCTATAGGCATATAAATCAACAATTGGCATCAAGAGCCTCTCACTAGATATACATAGTGTGTGATTTTGGGAATTTGATTTATTTTCCTTTTGTCTTCCATAGGAACTATGAATGCTCATATGGAAGGTGGTTCCACGACTCGCCCACCACTGCTTACTGGAACCAATTACTCTTATTGGAAGACCAAGATGAAGATGTTCATCAAGTCAATGGATGAAGATGCATGGCGCACAGTTCTGACTGGCTGGAAACGACCTGTTGCCACAGATGAAAAAGGAATTCAAACTGAGAAACATGAAAAAGACTGGAGCAAAACTGAACAGATTGCCGCAAATATGAATTCCAAAGCATTGAATGCCATGTTCAATGGAATTGATATCAATCAATTCAAAATCATCTCAGCATGTGAGTGTGCCAAAGAAGCATGGGAAAAATTACAAACAGCTTATGAGGGGACAACCTCTGTTCGATTATCAAAACTTCAGATGCTCGCTACTCGCTTTGAGGATCTTCGAATGGAAGAGAATGAAACCGTAAGCGATTTTAATTCGAAACTATGCGATATCTCGAATGAAACTCATGGTCTTGGTGAAACCTATCCTGAAGTCAAGCTTGTTCGTAAAGTGTTGAGATCAATGCCAGACCGATTCGCATACAAGGTCACAGCTATTGAGGAAGCAAATGATGTGGACTCATTGCGACTTGAAGATCTGATCGGAAATTTGCAGACATTCGAGAACAAGTTGAACATCAGCAAAATAGACAAAGAAAGAAAAATTGCTCTACAAACAGTCGCTGTGACAACTTCATCAGTGCCCCCAGTTCCCATGACAGCACTCGAAGTCAAGCTAACAAAATCCATGTCTCTAATAGCTAAAAACTTCGGAAAACTCGTGAATATGAATGGAAATCCTACAAGTTTTGAAAGAAAACCCAGAAGTCCTACAAATAAGCAAGAAGTGAGGAAGGGGATTCGATGTAGAGAATGCCGCGGCTATGGTCATATTCAAGCTGAGTGTGCAAACACTCTAAAGAAGCAAGGAAAATCACTTGCCACAACCTGGAGTGACGATAACTCTGAATCTGATGATGACAGTGAAGCAAGTGATGCTGAAACAAGTATTGACTTCTGTGGTACATGCAGGGTTACTGGCGTGACACAAGATGATGTTACATGCACTGAGCCGTCACACCTTAGGATCACTAAAGTGACACATGGTGATGTCACATGCACTGAGCCACCACACCTCAGGTATGCTACTCGTAATCTCAAGAATCATAGAAATTTAAACACAATTTTTTTGCCCACATGAGAAGAAGATTCAGAAGATGATGAAGAATGCTCCATTGAGATGATTCAACAGCAACTGAACGATCTTCTAAAGCAATGTCATGAGGTTGGTGATGAAAACAAGCGTTTGAAGGAGAAAGTAAAGGAACTGGAAGAGGAGAATGAAGCAGTTAAAGTCAACCTGAAGGCCAAAATCGATGAGCTTGAATTGGAAAATGAGGTACTGGAGGTAAAGCAGGATTTTGCTTTGAAAGATATTGACAATCTAAAAGAATTGCTGAGACATTTGCGAAACAACGATTGCAATAAGACAAGGCAGATCAAGAAAAATCCTGCTCCAATGAAAAATGCTGAACCCTGCCTCAACCTGAAGTGTGACAACTCCCCTGTTGCAAGAACGTTAGAGACATCAGTCAGTAAGTTAAATCGCACTACGATTCTTCCTTCAAACAGGTTAGATGAAATCTTAAATGCTCATCCCTCAAATCCTAATAAACTTGGTCTTGGCTATATTGGGAGTAAGTTCGATGGTAAACCAAATCCAAATCGAAAAATTAATTTTGTGAATAATACTGTCAAACCTACTCCACAACATGTTGCCTCACAGTCTTATACAAAAAGGTTTGTGCCAACTTGTCATTTATGTCACAAAGTAGGACATGTTAGGCCAAAATGCTTTAAAAGATGGAAATTGATAAATAAGAGTTTAGCATATCAATCATCAAATTCCGCTGCATGGGATCACAATTCCCAAAGAAGATACTCTGATAATAAATGGATGAATAAGTATAATGCAAACTGTTTTCCTGCTATTCTTTCTTTAAAAGCATGTACTACTAACTCTTGGTATTTTGATAGTGGTTGCTCCAAGCATATGACAGGTGTACCTAATTACTTAAAAAACCTGCATAATGTGTCTGGTGGACAAGTTACTCTTGGTGATGGAAACAAGACCTTTGTGAAAGGAGAAGGTAACTTGGATGTTGGAGGATTACCTAACCTTGACAATGTTCTGTATGTAGAGGGTTTGAAATCAAACCTACTCAGCGTAAGTCAGCTATGTGATCTATACGACTCAGTGTTGTTCACCAAGCGTAAGTGTGAAGTGTTTGATCAAAACAACAGGTGTGTTCTATCTGGTTATAGATCATCTGATAATTGTTATAAAATTGATCAAACTGACCAAGTTGAACAGTGTCCCCACACCACCTCTGATACCACAGATCTATGTTGTCATCGACTGGGGAATTTGAATTTTCAGGATCTAACACGAAATATCAATGCAGGTTGTGTGAAAGGTGTTCCCCAACTAAACTCCAATACACCAGATTTATGTGGCGACTTTCTAATGGGGAAACAAACTGAGAGCATTGGAAGAGAAATACCATAAGCCAAAATCACAGAAGTATCAGTGCCTACATATGATGTCACAACTGAAGATGTTACCACTGGTAAAGAAGGTATGAAAACTTGCAATAAGCCCAAGGTTGACTACCAGGAAATCTTCAGGTATGTCTATTTCACCTCCACCGTTGAACCAAAAAACATCAAAGAAGCAATTCTTGATGAATTTTGGGTGTTAGCCAAACTTGAGGAACTTGAGCAGTTTTCTCGAAATGACATGTGGGAACTGGTTCTGAGCGATGACAAGGTAAAGCAACTAGAGGATGTGATATTTATCTCAAAGAGCAAATATGCCAAGTACGTGGTAAGTAAATTTGGGTTGAAAAAGGCCAAGCTTTTAACAACACCAATGACCTCAATTGAGAAGTTGGGACGAGATTGTGATGGCACAGACGTTGTTTCCACACTATACAAGAGCTTGATAGGAAGTTTGTTTTATCTTTCTGCTAGTAGATATGATATTTGTTTCAGTATAGGTATTTGTGCTATGTACCAAGCAAGCTCTAAAGAGAGTCATTTGAGTGCTGTAAAGCGCATTATCCGATATGTTAGTGGAACACCCGAATTGAGAAAATGGTATTCAAAAGATACTAATAATTGTCTTGCAGGGAACAGTGATGCTGACTGGACAAGAGATATGGATGACATAAAAAGCATCACATGAGGTTGTTTCTACATGGGTAACAATTTGGTATCTTGGTACAGTAAGAAACAAAATTCCATTTCCTTACTTAATGTTGCGTGTGAATACATAGCTGCAGGTAGCTGTTGCACTCAACTCGTTTGGATGCAACTTATGTTAAATAACTATGGCTTTCGTGAAAAAGAGTTGCATGTCTTTTGTGATAATGAGAGTGCCATAAATATTTCAAAAAATCATGTTCAGCATTTTAGGACAAAACATAGAGATATTCGTCTTCATTTCATCAGGAATTTAGTTGAGCAGAAACGTGTGACTATAGATTATGTGTCCATAGACAATCAACTAGCCGATATTTTCACAAAGCCTCTTGATTTCCTTAGGTTTGATTCCTTGCGTAAAGCGCTTGGAATTCGCCATGTGCAAAACTGAATTTTCTATAATAGTGCAATTAATGTTTATGTCCGGATTGCACTTGAATTTTCTTAATCGGACATTATATGTGTCACCTACGAATGTGACATCCTTGCTTTTGGAATAGGAATGATGGGAGGTTCATTTTGACTAATTGTTTGTGTGTTAGTTTTCGTGAATTAATTTTTGTTTCCACAGTTAGCCATGATAGAAGTGTGCTGCCCCCTCTATCGGGAGTGATCAATGTCTATGACCTCATTCATCTCAAAGATCATACCTCTATTGGGAGAATTATGCTACCGCATATGCATCCCTGACTTCTATTTAAAAGCTATGTGGATTCTTAAGGAGGTTGTCATCCTAATGTTTGCTTGAACATCATATCAAAAAAAAAAAAAAAAAAAAAAGGAAAAAGTTGGGATGGTATTCAAGCATATATTAGGAAATTCTCCTTGAAGTCCACGATCGAATTGCTGTGCTAATCGCATACGCATTCATAACCCTAATAAAATTACCTAAATTATGGTTTCTTGAGTATGGTCATGGGGTTATAGGTATATCGTGCATCCAAGAGTTTGCTCGGTGGCCTTCTATTGTGATTTTCTTTAAGATTATCAAATTAATTCATGAAAACCGAGCCCTCAACTTTTAATGTTGTGATCTTCTTGATTTTCTTTTCCTTAAAAGATGTGATTTTTTCCTTTTTTCGTTTTAAAATTTTTTCTTGAATTTTTTATATATGGGCTTTGTGAATTTTTTGGCTACTAGTTGTCTCTGGCCACGTGGCTATGGCCATGTCATCTGCCTTCTCTATTTTTTTGATGTTTCGTGTGGAGAATATCTTGTTTGTTATTGGTCACGGATTTTGTGGGATCTTCTTCTGATTTGAAAATATCCGGTATTTGAAGAGTCCTCTCTTTTTCTGCCATCTTTTCTCGGTCCTTGTGCTTTAAATATCTGCCCCTTCTAGGGTTTCTGAGTTTATTGTGGCCTCTGGCTGACTGTTGACATATGGCTGTCTTGATACGTGATCCGTTTGAATCTCTGAAGAAGCGTGTGGGAATATACTTCTGTTTTATCATGATGTTTGTAGGATCTGTTATCATCCTATCTTTAGGGCCTCTAAGATTTCTCAATATTTCTTATACTCGACCTCTCTCTCCAATATCTCTCTATGCTTTTCGAAAGCTACTCGTCTCTTCTCTTTTTTGTGCTCCACAGATTTACTATGGAAAGAGACAAATCGGTCGAGGGGTCTGAAATGAGGAAGCACAAACAACTGTGCATCGCCGTTCGACAAGAAGTCTGGAAAAACGTCAAAGTCTGTGACGACAACAGTGGTCTCTGTAGTTCCCATCTCTCTCATGGCCACAATTCCGGAGCCCATACTCACACATGTGCAGTCACCAGCCCCAAGCTCCAAATAAGATGTTGTCTCTGATCCGCTGGACAATATTCTGGTTGAAAGTGATCCTTCCATGTCTAAGGCAGAAGATGTTAGTGGTGAAGACCGTGTCGCAATTGAAGAAGCTACTTTCAGCACCCATGTGCAGCTTTGCCGGCCTCAAAGGAAGTTTGAGAGCAATTATGGTCTTGATGATGAGTCATACGCTTCGAGTGGCTACCAATCTCTTTCTGAGCAGACTTATGCTAGCTTTACTGCCATACATCCAATTAGATCTGAGTCATCAGAATCTTCACCAGAGTTCTAACTTTCTGTTGATTCTCCATTGTTGGGTCTCGCGGTTACTTGCGAAGGGAAATTTTTCAATGTGGCTCCAAAATTGAATAAAGATATTTACTGGTGTAAGAATCAAATCACTGATAAGCCCTTTGTGTCAATGACACACCATAGCCGTTGTGATCACCGTATGCTGGGTTTCTCTGAAGCGTCACTCATGATGTCTTTATCAACATTGGGGAGCATATCTTTGCTCAAAATGGAGCTCTTGCTAAACTCTCGCAGAAAAAGTTGGAGTGATGCCTACCTTTTCCCTCGTTGATCTAACATTCCTTGTCACCACATTTCTTAGAGGTTGCTCTCAAGGCGAAGAAGAGTTTACTTAATGCTTCTGGGCCCATGACATCTGGTTGCTCCTGAAATTGGTTGTATCAATGAGAATTTTACAAAACTTCACGTGAGGATTACATCTGTAACTCCTGTTTTGATCAATGACTTTTATAAGTGTCCAAACGAGGTTACTTCCAAACCTTCTGTTTCTATGGACACTCTGGCCTCTGTTCTCACTGCCAAAGTGTTGAAAAAATGGCCTGGTCTGAAATCTGCTTCTCATGTCTTTAAGCTGGCTCAACTGTATTCGGTCCTGTTCAAGATAGGCATTTCCAACTGGTTTCCCACTAACCACAATGCCACTCTCAATCCCACCCAAGCTGAATTTTTATGGTGCATCACTCATGACCATAAAATCAATATTGGTGATTAGATTTTCAATCAGATTGGTGTGTTAGCCAATTCCCGAACCGAGCGTGAGCATCTGCCGTTTCTTTCTTTGATATATCAGCTCTTGATCAAACAAGGCCTGCCCACTCGTGATGCCACTCTGTTGGATCCTCCTGGCCGTCCAATCACTATCCATGGTAAGGTCATTTCTGAACATTTTGCTGATCTGCCTCCTATCGATCCTTCTATTGTTCAGACGGTCTCTCGCGCGAAAAAGGATCCCATTGTCTCTGTTTCTATTCCGCCGCCAGTTGATGTGGTCACCAAAGATGAGCTCACTCGTTTTTATGAGTCTATCCAGGCTCAGCTTGCTCAGGGATTTTCGTCTATTCAGGATCAGCTTCTTAAGACTTTGGCACAGTCTGGTCAGAAAGGGGGAGTAGCAACAACTCCAGATGCAACTCCGCATGCCCCAGCAAAAACTTCAATGATGAAGCAGCAGTCCACAACCGCAAGGCAAAGCGTCCAGCAATTCTCATGATAATGATCAGCTCTCCGACTATGATTATAGGGAAGTTTCCTTGAAAAACTTTTTTGTTGTCCTTTTTGAACTGCTTAAATTTATATCTTATTTAGGACTGTTATAGTTATGATTACTTTCCTGTTTTTTGGATATCATCTTGGTTATCTTTATTTTGTGCCTTGGGCTTGTTTTGGATAACTTTGTGCTGCAGGAAATTTCTCTGTTACAACAACTTCTATTGTACTAACAGTATGTGATGCAGGGGGAGTTAATCATTTCTGCAAAAAGAGAAAATCTCATATGCAGGGGGAGTTCTTGTTAAATATGGATTCTGACCAATCTATGCCAAAGGGGGAGATTGTTGGCGCCATATTTCCGGCTATTGAAGATCGAGGAAATCCGCCAAGTTTTGGAATTAAAAGATTGGCAAAGATTTGTTTTCCATATTTATTTTGGAATTTATTAGAGTCCTATTCTTATAATACTTCTATTAGGACTTCGATTTATTTCCATGTATTTTATTCTAGTTAGGTATCTTTTGTACTTATCTAGAATATAAGTAGAAATCAACTAGGATTCTATTACATAGTTAAATAGATTTCTTGGGGTTCAAGTTAGGTCTTAGGGCTTATTTTCGTGGCTATATAAGCCTCCAAGACATACAAGAACCGTGGGCATTATTTGGGAGAAAAACCACTTCATAGCATCGAAGCTTTGCCAAGGCGTTCTGCGGAGCAGGACTGTGCCATCGTTGCACTGTGCCAACATATACAGATTTGCTGTATAGATCTCAAGGGAGATCAGCCGCGTTATCTGAAGGGAGTTCAGGCTTGAAGAAAGTTCAAGGCACGCGGAGTGGAGCTGCTGTAGAGAGAGACACAGAGTTCGAGTTGTGTACAAGAACGGCGTAAAAATTAAAGATGGAGTCTTTATTATTTTTAATAAGTCCTATTAATGTACACTGTAAATCTGAACTAGTGAAATCGTGTTTGCAGGTCCACGTGGATGTAGGGCACATTTGTGTCTGAACCACATTAATTCCTTGTGTTCATTTATTTGCTTTAAGTAGTTTATAACTGTGTTAACACAAGAATTATAGTTGTAATTGAATACTGTTTCCACAACTTAACTGTTACAACTTAGGTTAATTGATTTCTATAGGCATATAAATCAACAGAAGCAAAATGAGTTGGAAATTGCGACAAGGCCAACAGAGAACAATCAATGGTATTTATATTGACTTTGATTTTTATTCTTATGCTCTTCTTTAACAATGGCATTAAATCAATGGTTAAGTTAATGTATTTTATACAATCAGCGTCCCATTTAAATATGAAAAATGGTCCCACACCATTAAAAAGTTTGTCTTGTATATGCTTTATGTATACGGATTTGAGATTGTGGATGTCTACCATGTAATTTTTTTTCTTTTATTTTCAAATAATAATAAATCCACTATGGCCCCATATACTTTAACTTTTTCCGATGTTAATATACTATTTTATGTCATTACCTGACCTCAATTAATTAGTTTCACTTAATGTATATTAATATTTTGTATGTCCCAGGTGACTCAAAAGATTTTACAATTCAAATGCATCATGGAGGAAATTTTCTAAATCTCGGTTTACGATATTATGCTGGAGGTAAAGTTGACCACTTTGACAATTGTAATGCAGACACGATGTCGATGAGAGAAATACATTCCATGTCCGTTGAATTGGGTCACTATAAATTAGGTGATAATTGTGTTGCATTGAGATATTATCACACTTTAGGAAGACCTTATGATTGCACTGCTGTTAAAGAATTGCTTAATGACATCGATGCAATGAACTTGGAGAATTTTGTTGACGGGGATAAAGTGGTTGGTGTTTTTGTTGAACATATGAACTTAGCAGAATTCAACAAAGAAGATGATAATGAGCAATTGGTATGCACTGCCTTTGATGATAATGATAATGAAAGTGTGGGTGAGATTAGGGTCGGTGCTATTAATACAGAAGATTCTGATTGTGATAGCAATGAACAATCATATGGCGACGATTCTGAACACTCTGATAAACTACATGATAGTGAATATGATGATGAGATATATGACAAAAATATTGATCTGGATGTTGAATGGAATGGGGCGGTTTTGTGCCAAAATGCTAATAACGAGGCTTTAGTTTGTCGGAGTGATGCTACAAAAGGGGATTTTGAATACAACCATGCATATCCGCTTATGTTCAATCCTAAAGCAGATATGGCTGATCCAAAATTCGTTGTTGGATTATGTTTTTCATCAACCGATATTTTTAGAGCAGCTGTGAGAAGACACTCTATGAAGCATGGAAGAGATATCCCATTTTTGAAAAACGTGTTAGAGTAGGTGACCAACAAGCCAACATGTGGTTGTGGTCTTTCGTATTTATTATTGTAATAAACGAACCTTTATTCGTATTAATGATAAAACACCTTGGCATTCTATATCTTTGTCCCTTTGTCACAAGCATAGATATAGTCCTTACAGTTATTACAAGTACTAGTAATTGATCGTTAGGATCGTGAGATATTTACTTAAGTATTATAACTGTTAAACGTGTTCCTAGTCGAAGGGTTACGCCACTAATGAGGATATCGGCCTTTCCCATTAAGACTAGCACTTAGTGTATGTGTACTGCATCTCATCAGTAAACGGTATTGTGATATCGGCATGCATAAGTGGGTGCTCGTAAGTTGACGAGTTCACTGAACTCCCTCACCCTAGAAATCTCTAAGTGGTTCCCAATAATCGAGTAGAGATATCTATGGTATAGTTGTACACCATTAGTCCTTATGACCTAGACATCACCGTGACTTCACTAGAGGACCAGCTGTATCGTGACCTGTCCCTGAGTTCCACCGAGGACCATCCCAAGTAGGGGTGGAAATCGGAACGAAATTTCCGATTTCCGCCGATTCCGATCCGAATATTTCCGAATTTGGAACGGTTTTTTGTAATCCGATTTCCGAATTTCCGATTTCCGATTTTTCCGAAAATAATCGGATCGGAATCGGAATTTGATATGAAATTTTCGGAATTTCCGAATTCCGATCCAAAATAATTCCGAAATTTTCCGAAATTTTCCGATATTTTTCCGAATTTTCCGATTTATTTTTTATATTAAAAAATTATTATATGTCCATATGGTCCCACTAATTTTCCTATTCCGTGATGGGCCATAAATTTATTTCTTCTAAAAATATAATCATGACCCATGTAATAGGCCCAATTAATAAAATTACAACTACTAACCTTTTTCAATTCTAACCTAATTTTTTCACTTCAATTTTTTCTTCGTTTCAATTTTCTACCGCCGCTGCTTCTTGAAGTTTCTCTTTGCTTTCAAACTTCAATTTTCTACTCTTTTTTCTTCTTCCTTCTCCGCAGTGGTGCCCCTGTGCTCAAGCTTTCTGTCCATTGTGTTATGTTTCGATAAATTAGCCACCTACAGAAAACTTCTACTTTTTTCTTTTGTAATTTTAACATATTTTGTAATTTTAGGGATTATTCATGTGATGTATGAACATTTGCTCTGGTAATGTGAAGATAATAGAAATTCTAGATTGTGTTGCAGACATGAGGGATTATAACACTCGATTCATGCTGGAATTTTTTTGTTCTCGATTTTTTTGTTTTTTTTCTTCTCTTTCTCAAAAAATATCCGAAATTTCCGAATTTCCGAAAATTTCCGAAAATTCGGAATCGGAACTCGTTTTTAGATTCCGAATATTTCGGAATCGGAATCGGAAATGAGAATTCAGTTCCGAAAAAAATCGGAAATTTTCCGAAAAGCCTTTTTCCGATCCGATCCGTCCGATTTCCACCCCTAATCCCAAGGGCCAGTGTTCGTGCAGTCCGAAATCTAGTGGGAGGTCTGTGCATTGTAGTCGGGGATTCGATCGCTAGAATAGTCTTGGATGTCCTGTGTGTTCTGAAAGTTTGTAATCATTCTAAGTCTCTGGCCAGAGCTGACTAAGTGATGATTAGAGAATTCGATTCTCTAAGTCATGCACGTAAGGATTACAACACTTAGAACGATCGCACCGTCATTGAACATATAAAGAGGTCTCGATGAACCAATGCCTCTAGTTCAATCGGGACATATGAATCGAAGGGACCGTACTGTACGTTAACTATATCTGAAGGTTCTTGCAGGCACTTCATTTGTATCTAGGGAATCATGACGCGTAGTTGCTAGACGCCAATCTTGATTCGTTGGGTGATTAAGGTGAAACGAGCTTCATCTTAATCGTAACTCTAAGGGACGAGTTTTGACCACAAAGGGTTGTGGGCCCACGGCTAGCTTACACCTGAACCATCGAGGGTCACACTGCTCGTGCACATGAGATCTAATTGAATAAACGGTCAGAGATAAAATAGTTTATCTTTGCATGATTGGAAGTCAATACGATTGAGTCCAACATTCGTAATTTGGAATTATGAATGAGAATAAGAAAAGGAAAAGAATAGGCAAACATGTTAGTGAACTTTCTAAATCGGGAAGTTTCCAAATTTAGAAAGTGCACTGAACTAGGGTTTCCACTTTTGGAAAGTTGGAAAATGAAAGATGGCACTCGTAATGACGAGGATATTATAATGATTCCGAAAATGTAATTGTTGCAATTTTCCGATCATTGAATTGAGAGAGACGAGCAAGTAAAGGAACTAACGAGCTTAAGCTGTTGGGCCCGGTCCAACTTAAGCCCGTTAGGGTTTTATGCAAGGGACTATAAATACTTGATTTATAGGCCTTGCACAAACACACAAGATCTAACCCTAACCCTAGTCGTCCACCTCTCTCTCTCGGCCTCTCTCTCCCGCGGCCACCTCCGCCGTCAACGCCGCCGTTTCGCCGGAATCGGCCGTTCATCGGCCGGTTACTTTGGTAGCTTCTTTCCTTCTCTTTTTTCTTCCGTTTTTCTAACTATTACGTGTCTAGTGCCACGTATTTAGTAGATCAAAGTATACGAGGTGAAATCCGAGAGGAGGAAGACCGAAGATCGAAGAATCGAAGAGCAGCGCACGAGCCGAAGCCGCACGCTGCCCCACGCGCCGCCCCGGAAAGACCGCGCGTGAGTTTCACGCGCCGCCGTGGCCGTCTCACCGCCGCTGCCGCTGCACCGCTGCTGCCCCGATTGTACGGATTGGTTTCCGTAGCAATCTCGACTTGCTTAGCACTTCTACCTCACGCTTCAAGAGGTAAACACACGAACTCGAAGTTCTTGTTTCGTTTAAACGTTATATATATTCATGTTTGTTTTCGTATGATTTTATGTGATTATGTGTAATCGTTTTAAATCATTGCAAGCATGTTATTTGGTTTAAACGCGAGCATGTTAATTGATTTAAAATTCGGTTAAATTAATTAGCATATATGTTGTTATTTAATTTCGCTGGAAGCGCAAATGTACGCAATTAATTGATTAAATTTGTCGGGCATGTGCTTATGTGCTTTAAAGTCGTTTAAATCGCATTAAATTTTTGTTTTCCGCTGCGTATGCGTGCCTGAAACCCAACAAAACGATCCTCATAGAGTTAGAGTAAAGTGTAAGGATGAGCAGTGTTAGTGGATGGTCTATGCGTCTTATAAGCATGGTGAAAATACAATGCAAATCAAGACTCTTGGATCATAACATAGTTGTAGTAGGCAGAGCAAAGTTTCAGCTGCAAATTCCAGATTTTTTGCCACTAAATACCATGACCACATACGGACCAACCCTTCTTGGCCTATTACATCCATGATGACTGTTGCACAAAAGGAGTGTCAGTTAGAATTTTTAAGCTTTCAGTTGTACATAGCTAAGAGAAAAGGGTTGGAACAGGCTAGTGGTAGTGAGAAAGAGCAATTTTCAAGGTTATGGGATTATGCAGAGGAAATCAAAGCAACAAATCCCGACACTACGGTGAAAATAAAGAGTCATATTGGTGAAGATAATGTGCTGAGATTTCAGAGAATGTATATTTGTTGGGGAATACTGAAAACTGGATTGTTGGAGGGTTGTAGGCCTCTCATAGGGTTAGATGGTTGTCATTTAAAGGGTCCAAGTGGAGGGATCCTTCTAACTGCAGTTGGTATTGATGGAAACAACAGTATGTACCCTTTTGCCTATGCTGTTGTTGAAAAAGAGAAGACTAAATCATGGTTATGGTTTTTGGAGCTTTTAGTTGAAGATTTGGACATTAGTAATAGTTACACGTGGACTATAATGTCAGATAAGCAGAAAGGTTTAGTGGAAGCTGTTGAAAAATTGTTACCGGATGCTGAGCACAGATTTTGCGTTTTGCATTTGTACAACAATTTCAAACTGAGTCACAGAGGATTGCGTTTGAAGGAACTTTTGTGGAGAGCAGCATCATCAACAAGAATTGTGGACTTCAATGCAGCAATGAATGAGTTGAAGAATGTTGATAGTAAGGCATTTCAGTGGTTGTCAGCTAGATCACCTCAACATTGGTCTAGAGCTTACTTTAGTACTTACTTGAAGTGTGATATGCTTCTTAACAACCTATGTGAGAGCTTTAATGGAATGATAAGAAAAGCTAGAGAAGAACCAATAATCTCGATGCTTGAGTTGATCAGAATAATGTTAATGAGAAGAATTCATCGACAAAGGGACTTGGTCGGTAAAAGTAGTAGCAGATTGTGTCCAAGAATCCAACTTAAGTTGGATGAAGTCAAGAAAGAAGCCATGGCGTATAATGTTGAGTGGAATGGGCATGAACAATTTGAGGTGATTGGTGCATTTCAGGAAAAAATTGTAGTACACTTGGGTGAAAAAACTTGTAGCTGTAGAAAGTGGAATGTTTCGGGGGTACCTTGTAAACATGCTATTGTAGGTATGTTTTATATGCATTATCCACCTGAAGAGTTTGTGGTTGATTGTTACAAAAAAGAGGTGTACTTGAAGGCTTATTCGAGGATGATGAACCCAATGCATGGCCCTGACGAGTGGCCAAACTCTAATAGAAGCCCGCTACATCCTCCTATTGTGGAAAAGCTTTCAGGCAGACCGAAGAAGGCTAGAAAGAAGCAACTCGGAGAAGAAGTTACAAAAAATGGCAAAAAAAAACTAGCAAGAAAAGGGACAAAAAGTAGATGTTCTATTTGCAAAGAATATGGACATTACAAACGCACATGCCCCAAAAAGGATAATAATGTTGGAGTAAGAACAGAAGTTTCTGCCATTACTAAACTAAAGGTAACTTTAACTTTAGTTTATAATAAATTTTTGCTTGGATTTAACTTGGGCTTACTATATTATTATTGGTTGTAGGTGAGAAGGAAGAATACATTTTCAAGAGCTCAGCCAGATGCAATAATATCTACTCAACCAGCTCCAAGATTGAGTATATCCCAAGATGGTGGCTTTTAGACATAGAGATGGTGTGTGTAGATTTTTTTGAAAATGCCTATTAATATATACTTTTGGGAATGATCGTCTGATACATTTTTTTGTCAAGGATCTTGATATTAGGTTGATTTGATTTTGAATGCTTTTGATGCCTTAAACTTGACGTATGTTTGATTGGTTTCTTATAAACTTACTGAATGGCTTTTTGTCAACTTTTTTTTTGGTCAACAATGATTATCTGATGTTATTTACAGATTTTGATTTACTATTATATATTTTGGTTTGCTTGTTGTACATGTACGTTTAATTTGCGAAGTTTGATTCTTGTACATGTTCTGTAAGTGAAAGTGAAAATAAAGTTTAAAAAAAAAAATTATTGTTATATATTGTGGTTTCATTGTTGTACATGTATTGTTTACTTTGCAAAGTTTGGTTCTTGTACATGTTCTGTAAGTGAAAGTGAAAATAAAGTTTAAAAAAATAAAAAATTACTATTATATATTTAGGTTTCATTGTTGTACATGTATTGTTTAATTTGCAAAGTTTGGTTCTTGTACATGTTCTGTGAGTGCAAATAAAGTACGAGGAAAACAACATTTACATTATAGTACATGAATCAAGATAAAGACTGCTGGCAACTTTTGACATAAGTTTACAGTATAATTCAACAACTATCAATTAAAATTCAAGTTTACAGTACATTACAATAACAAATACATTGACTGCATAAAAGGTTCAACATCTAGTCCTAAACACCATACATACCATACACCCCATACAAATAGATGCACGAATAAACCTCAAACTAGAAATTATCAAAACCATTCTTTCACATACTATTACACATAATCGACAATAAACGAAAACTATGATTTGCACAAAGGCAAATACACGATAGATAGGAAGACCAACAACATAAATAAGAAGACACACTTGGTTCCAATTCGAAAATAAGTTGTTTTTTGTTTTTCTCATTCGAGGTATTTGACCATGTACGGACCTTCGAGCTTGTATCCTAACTTTATATAGTAATGCCTAGTTCCTACACCTGAAATAACACATATATTTGTCGACTTGTGCTCTCTAAGAGCAATCCACTCTGTTTCAGCTTCTCTTCCATGAACTGGAATTGCGTAAACATGTAACTCGCGAACAATGGAACACTTTCCAATGAGCTCTGGACATGTTACATTCTTTCCACATTTCCGTAAGCCAGGAATTATTTGTAGCTCTATCTGTTTCCCATGAAAGGATCCAATCACGCAACAAATGCACAACCACTGCATTTAGTAAAAAATGCAAACATCAAACATATATAAATACATATAAATTTGAAAGCTTATGAAATTTGTACAAGTTTTAATGTGTACCTTATACTTGATACAAGTATTGTACCTCTTTCGGGATTCCTTTCCATTAAGAAGTTCTTTGCACCACCATATTCCCACAAAAAACATTATTGATTTTGGACAACTTTTCTTACAATCAGTTACAACCCCTCGAGCACTATCAATTTAAACATTATCAATTTAATAATTCAAACTACTTACCCACTAAAGCTTGAGTCAATGTTCGAAAAATAAATAAAGACAAATAATAGCCATCAACAATCAATGGAGAAGAGCTAGCCTGATTCGCGAATCCAGTTTCGCGTAGAAATGGATAAAAATGTTACCTTTAATGAATCTTTTGACCGGTTGATGGAGAAGAGATGGCCGCTGATTCGATTTGATTTTGAAAAGAAGAACCCTAAGTTGGCCGATTCAATTTGGAGAGATTGTCGCTGCTGGATTTGAGTTTTGGGAAAAAGAAAACTCAAGGTTTCGTTGATTCGATTTGAGGAGAAAGGCGTTGATAAAAAATGGAATATAAGTGGAAAAATAAAAAAAATAAAAATAAAAAAATATATATAAAATGAAATTTAAATGTGCATTATTGAAATCCGGCGAAAATCTGAACAGAATACACTTTCGGGGCAAACTGCTCCTAGTTTTATATTTTGAAGGGGGAAGTCTCTTTTATACATTTTCAAGGGGGAAAGTGCAAAAAGTTGATTTTTTAAGGGGTGAAGTGCATTTTGTCCATAATTTTAAGTGCATATTTTAGATTTTTTTGGGTACATTTTTATTCTAATAATTATTTCTTTCTTTTTTCTTTCTAATAATCATTCAATTCAACAAAGAAATATAAGTAAAAAAAACATGTCTATATTATTTTGATTCAAAAAAAAAAAAAATTTGAACAATCAACCACCGAAAGAGCGAGCAATAATCGCCAGGGCGTCGGCAAAGATCCCAACGAGTCTATCCGTATTCGCGACCTCGGCCGGTGCATTATGATTAAAAACCGCCTCGCACGCGTCGACTCCGGCGCGGATCGACTCGGCATTCTTCCTGAGTACCGCCCACGCCTTTGAACTCAATTCGCCGGGGGCCGCCTGGAAATGCTCAAGCGCGGTCTGGTAGAGATCGATGCACCGGCTGTATTGGTTCTTAACGGCCGGGTCCGCCGCACGCATCATGGCTTCGTGCATGTCGATTTTGGTGTTGCCGCCGTAGTACGCCGCCCATTGGACCGCGATCTCCCCCAGCATCGGGGATGCCGCCGTCGCGCTGCGCGGATCGATGTTGAAACATTGTTGGCAGAACGGCGGGTCGACGGTTTGACGGCACACGTCGTCCACCGCGGCGCCGTGTGTTTGTAGAGAGAGAAAAAGCAATTGGATGCTGAAAATTAGGGAGCAACATATGTAGAGAGAGGAAAACTTGGCCATGTTAATATTTGATTCCCGCCTTTTTTTTTCTATTCAATTTGTGGGGTTGTTTTTTTTTCATCTCTAATTCATGTGAATTTATACAAAAATATTTGTAGTATTTTAGTAAGTAACTAAATATCAAATCTAGTTTAATTGTTGAGAAATTAAATGCGTCTGATTTCTTGCTATATAAATCTTATATATAGAAGGAATGTTTTTTATATATATGTATACACTTTTTTTTTCTTTAATCAATCTTATATAAAAAAGGTCAAAATCTTATATCCAATTTAATAATATTTTGTGTCCAATGTTTATAATACATTAATACTAATTTACTTATTATATCGTTAATTCCAGTTTCCATCCTTGAGATGTAGCATGTTGGCACAATGGCACTTTGCACCCTGAACAAAATATTAATATCACTTTGCAATATTGAAATACAATAAACCATGTATAATGCACCTCGAATAAATTTTTTTAAAGATAATTTAATATAGTAGTATTTGTTTAGGATGCCAAAAGTCAAATCAGTTTTTTTCGTATTCACGAAACTACAATGTGAAAAAATTATCAATATATTTAAAAAAATCACAAAAAAATAAATTATTTTACATAATAAATCACATAAATAATAAACACATCATAACGTTGTGAAGCCATGATTTAATGAATGGGGGATCGAATATACATTAAAAAGTTTAAATAAAAAATATCGTAAAAAAAAATTAATGACAATAATGATTGTTCCAAGAATGACGACTCTAGTATTTTCAATTTTGCTATAGGGTGGGTTACGGGAGCACGGAGGCAACGCCTCAAAAAAAACAATAGGATTTTTTATTTTTGTAACTAGTTCGACTATATTAATTTTAATTTAATACCTTAAATTTAAAAAAAGGAAAAAAGAATATTCACGAGTTGTTTTTATTTTTTGAAATTTCCAAAAATTCCAATTTTATTCTTAGAATGATAATATCTCCTATTAAAATTCCAAAAGTTGTTCCGATTGTCATTCTTATTGGAATTTCCGAAATTTATGGAATTGGAACGTATTTTTTAGTTCTAAAAAATTCATAACTGTAATCGAGTCTAAAAAATATTGGAATATTTTTTGAAACCATGTTTCTGATCCGATCTACCTGATTTTCAGTCCCATAATTAAAGTAGCATGCATGCAGCCTTCTTTTTTTATTTTTTGTATAAATCAATAACAACAATAACTTTATTTTTCTATAAATCATTCATCATTATGTTAAATTAATAACAATAATAATATCAAAATAAATAAATAAAATAACTATAATAATATGAAACTAATAAATAAAACTGAATCACTAAGACATGAGTGCGTCAGCAATCAAAACCATGGCGTCAGCAAATATCCCGACAAGTTTATCCCCACTCGCGAACGGCGAACTATTGTTAAACAACGCCTCCGATCCGTCGACGTCGGCGCGTATCGCCACCGCCTGCTTCCTGTAGTCGGCGTAGTTGCCAGCTTGGCCTTGATGAAGGTCATTCATCATCGCCCCGAAGCAGTCGAACATGTGGAAGTAGAAAGTCGAGCACTTCAAGTATAGGTTGACCAGGTTCCGGTCCTTCTCGTTCGCCATGCGGTCGTCGACCTCGCCTTTCGTCGTGGCGGCGGCCGTCAACCCCACGTCGACGGCCACCGCCGCCAGCAACGTCATGTTGGCGGTCGCGCTGCGGCCGTCAGCATCGGCCGCGAAGCCTTGTATGCACAAGGGTGGGTCTTTGGTTTGGTTGCAGATATCGTCCACTGCAGCACCGTTTGTTTGTAGAGAGAGAAAGAGTAATTGAAGGATGAAAATTAGTGAAAAACAATTGTAGAGAGAGAAGAAGTTAGCCATAATAATTATTATTTTTTTTTTCAATTAGTGATTAGGTGTTTTTTTGGTTCACTAATTAATTCGAATTTATACAAAACTATATTGTAATATACTTGAGTAATTATATTTCAAATTCTACGTAGTGAGCGAGAAATTAACCACACCTAATTCCTTATTACTCAAATCTTATATAATAAATAATGCTTTGGAAATTAAAAGATTTTTTTTCTTAGAATACAATATAATATTTCTTATTTTAGGGAAAAGTCGAAAATATATAAGGCATTCACGGCCGAAAGGGTGGAAGGAAACCCCTTCCAAACAATCCAAAACGCCAAAATAAGCTAAATTACGAGTAAGGCGATTACCATGCACGTCTTGTAACGAAGGAAAACGAGGAAACGAGAAATAAATTAAAGAATCGAACGATTGGAGAGTGTGATTCTTGCCATTCAAGCAAGCCATCACATGCGGACAGTCTCCATTAGAACGTCTAGAACAATCTAATCAGACTCAAATGTACGTATGTAATACCGACTGAAAATAATAATTAATAGAGAATTGAACCGTATATCAAAAATTTCTATGATTAAGAACTTAGACATTTGATTTATATGATTATATCTAACAATTTATGGACAAATACAGACTAGGATGCAAGTCGGGATGGAATTTTTGAATTCCGTCGTCGATTCAATTTTTTCTAACTATGGAACAAATACCTTCATTAAAATATTCCATATCCCAATTTCCGATTTATTTCAAACTCTTTTTGGACTGAAACTTAAATTATATATTGTTTTGAAAATTCTAATATACGATTCAATTTTGATATTCAACAATAATTTTGATAATTCTATTTTCTTCCCGTAATATTATATTAAATTATTATTTTATATCATATATGTTCAAATATATTACATGTTGTAATTTGTATAATTTGTCAAGTACGACTAGATTATTTTTTTATTTAATTCATTTACATAAAGACATAATTAATTTGTGATTTTTTATTTTTTTTTTTGTTTCTTGAAATTTCCAAAAATTCCAATTAAGTTCTTAATATCTCCAATTAAAATCTCGTAATTTGTTTCAATTGTGATTTTTATTTTCGAAATTTCCGTAATTGGAACAGATTTTTGAATTCCGAAAAAATTCGGAATTGGCATCGAAGGTGTTATTTAATTCATTTCCAAAAATATTGGAATATTTTCAAAATGCATGTTTCTGATCCGATCCATCTGACTTCGAGTCCCAAGTAACATCAACGCCACCATTTTTTTTCTTTTTCTTTTTTTTTTTTTACAAATCAATGTGACGCAGAACGGAAGCACGGTAAAGAATTAATTTCTACGAATTAATCCTATAGAACAAAATAACATTCGGAATCCACCGAAAACTCTGGAATCCACCAGAAAAATAGAGAAAACTCTAAATATTTTATTAAAATTCGAAATTCTTCAAAAATAAAAGTCCTAAGGCAGCTATTTATACTAAAAAACTAAAAACCCTAATAAAACTAAGAAAATACTAAAAATTACCAAAAACGGCAAAAACGAGTTAGAGTCTGATTCTAGTAGATCTCGTAATTTTGGGAACAACCCAATTTACGGAATCCTAATCCGATTTTTCTATGATTTGATATTAATTTTCTAAAACTTACCTAAAATAGCAAAAACGAACTTTTGGGAGTCTAAACGACCTTGGATTGCTGAAATTTGACGTGATTCATGAGCTTTGCTCATGAGTTTTGTTCCTTACGCCGTTTTACTTGAGATAGAATTCATTTCATACTCAACTACGATTTAAGTTCGTCGAAAACCCTTATTTTCCCATAATTTCTTTCGATATTTCCACCAATGCCCATTAATAACTCTTCTCCGAATTAAATAGTTATTTTGCAACACGAATCCAATTTGACGTTCCTTATCAATCTCCTCTTCTTCAAAAGAGCTCGACCTCGAGCTATGATCAAAATATAGCGATGCATATTTCTTTCGAAACAACTTCAAGTGCTCCACCAATATTTCCGCCACAAAAATCTCGCTTACAAAATCTTCATCCAAACGAGGCGTTGGAAAAATTGGCTTCTTAATCGAAAATCTCAATGGCTCCACCAATTTCGCCGATGCAGGAACTTCACAGCAAACATTATCTACAATTAGATCACATACCTCAACGCAATCCACTTGTTCCTTCTCTTCACGTGCACCTTCCTCTTCTTTTACAACTTCAAATTCTTCCTCAAATTTATTTTTAACACCCTCTCGAAACTCATCGACTCCCTCTTCAACCTTGCTAACGTTCTCTTCTACCCCGTTGACGCTATCTTCGACTTTGTTGATGCTCTCTTCAACCTCGTTGACTCCCCCTTCAACTTCATTGACTTTCACCTTGATTTTGTTAATGTCATCGTTAATCATAGCTACGCTAATTTTAACTTTTGCATCAACAATTTTTTCTTCAACTTTGTTAACTCGTACGCCATGATCCTCCACCAAACTGGATGCTTGAATAACGAACGAAGTATCTTGTACCTCCTTAACTTTGGCAACGGGTAGAACATCTTTGATTTTTCTAGAAGAACTATTTCGCTTCTGATAATATTCTTCGCTCCATGCTAACTCCTCAGCCTCTTCAAGGGAGTCGATTGCGCGCCACCCTATCCTAAGACGGATTGAAATATTCAATCCTTGCAAGTACCTTGAAATTTCCATACTTTCGGATTCTTGCAGGTTATTTAAGTTTGCTAGTCTCATAAACTCAGCAGTATACTTGTTAACAGATCTACTCCCTTGCGAACAATTACGATATAGTTGGAATAGACGTTGCTCATAACCTAGGGGTAAAAAACGATCCATCAACATTTTTCTCATCCTCCTCCATGATTGGATTGAAAATTTTTCTTGTCTAGCTCTCTTCCTCTGTATTTCATCCCACCATGCGGCTGCACAACCCTTTAACTCACACCTAACCAATTTTACCATCTTATTCGGCAAAATACCCATCAATTCAAAATAATTTTCGACTTCTGACACCCAATCGATAAAATCCTCAACTTCAAGAAAATTTCCACTAAAAGAAGGAATTTCAGCTCTTACCCGATATTTATCACGATCTTTTTGCCTCCTTCTAGGCGGATTTTCTTCAAAATCAGAGTTGTCGCTTCCCTTTGAATAGTCTTCATACCTTGATTGAAGTTGAACAGGTCCATGATAATTGTGTCTAACATATGCACCTCGGGCTACACCGTCGGCAATCATCGTGTTAGATTCAGTCCTTCTGTTGTTGTTGTCAAGGGCAAATCCCTCGCGCACCAACCGCAGATTTTGCAGTTTCTCAACCCCGCGGTCATCGCCAACGTAGTTGTTGTCTCCATGTCTCGCACCTTTCGCCATCTAACCAGGAAAAACCTCGCTACTGATGCCAACTGACGCAGAACGGAAGCACGGTAAAGAATTAATTTCTACGAATTAATCCTATAGAACAAAATAACATTCGGAATCCACCGAAAACTCTGGAATCCACCAGAAAAATAGAGAAAACTCTAAATATTTTATTAAAATTCGAAATTCTTCAAAAATAAAAGTCCTAAGGCAGCTATTTATACTAAAAAACTAAAAACCCTAATAAAACTAAGAAAATACTAAAAATTACCAAAAACGGCAAAAACGAGTTAGAGTCTGATTCTAGTAGATCTCGTAATTTTGGGAACAACCCAATTTACGGAATCCTAATCCGATTTTTCTATGATTTGATATTAATTTTCTAAAACTTACCTAAAATAGCAAAAACGAACTTTTGGGAGTCTAAACGACCTTGGATTGCTGAAATTTGACGTGATTCATGAGCTTTGCTCATGAGTTTTGTTCCTTACGCCGTTTTACTTGAGATAGAATTCATTTCATACTCAACTACGATTTAAGTTCGTCGAAAACCCTTATTTTCCCATAATTTCTTTCGATATTTCCACCAATGCCCATTAATAACTCTTCTCCGAATTAAATAGTTATTTTGCAACACGAATCCAATTTGACGTTCCTTATCACAATGGATTAATATTTTCATATCATACCATTTCAATATATAATAATGAAGCCATAACTTTATTTTTAAGATTAACAATCAAATTCAAATGTTGTTCTACATATCAATCTCGAGTATTTAATGTTGGGTACTCGTACAGAAGTATACGTATATATAAGACAGTTAAAAAATAAGATAGAGGGAAAGAGATACGCAAACAGATATAGTTAAAACACACGAAAGTATACATATATATAAGATAGTAAAGAATAGAGGGAAAGAGATACACAAATAGAAATAGTTAAAACACATGGAATTGTTATTGTTTCCAGACGTCTCAGTTCCTATTGTCCAGTGTTCAGTCCATAAATTCAAGAAGGTGGCGACTTCAATTGGAAACCAGTACCAAGCCGTAATCACTTAAACTGTGAGGTCCTGTTCCACAGCAATAGCCACACTGAGTTGACTCACCAACACATGCACATTCAACCAATCAAAAGAAACACTCTCACACTCAGTAAACCACAGTTTCCTCTGACTGGAAGACTCAATCACTAATAAAAGAAAAAAAAAAATTGAAGGAGAAAACTCAGAGATGTGTATAGATAAGTGTTGCATATGTCCATCTCTGTAAGGGCAATATAAATAGGCACATAACCAACGGTAGGAGACAACAACGTTGCTATCACTTCAAAGTTAGCTATATACGGCGAAGAATCTATAAAGAGTTGCCGGAAAAGACAAGCTGGTGATGGAAGTGTTGTTCATAGAGAGAGGAAGAAAGGAGGAAAGAGAAGCGACCCATAAACGAAGTAAGTCTGAGCGAGTGGATATCTACGATTAAACGAAATAATCTGGACGGTCAAGACCTTGACTATGCGCTGGACTTTATTCGGCTTGGGCATTTATAGGAGTTGGGCCGCCGAGAATTAATTAAGTTTAGACCCAATCCCAAAATTTGAATAGTTTAATTAGCTCAACTCATCAAGCTTCTTAATTATTTTGCTCAAGAATCATAAAACAAAATCCTCAACAGAAAAACAAACAAAAAAAAAAAAAAAAAAACAGAAAAAAAAAAAATCCTTCTTGTAATAAAATATAAAACAGTCATTAACACAATTAGTTCATCAATCTAAAAAAAATACTGTAATTTATGTTTAGCTGACGTTGGATGAACATGGTTTATCAGTGTAATTAGGTTTGTTCTTGAAAAAGTCATCAGGTTCTTCATATTTAATTAGTTTCTTGATTGTTTTCTTAATTTCAACCTCTACTTGATCAGCATGAATATTAATTCTTTTTGTCAACAAATCCTAAACTAAAATAACAAAAAAAGTTCACTTGCTACCCATGAATCCTTCAAATGTTTGAAAATACTACCTCTGAGTTCTCTTTCAACTCTAAATTATTATATATTTGATCAGACTTTTTCCACACAAAAAATATAATAATAATAAAGAACCACACCTTCCTAAGTTAAACCTTTTCAAGTTAATGTAGTACTAATTGTCAACTTCAGTTATGGAGATTTAATAATAGGGTAAATTAAAAGTAACGTGAAATTACCAAAAAATCCTTCGTGTTTGGATAGTTACAAATTACAAAAAAATCCTTCATGTTTGGATAGTTATAATCACCTTCTTAATTATGAGTTTTCTTATACGTTCATCTTTGCGGTGTCAAATTTAATGGAATCTTTTAGATTATATGGAATATTCTCCAGTTTGTACCTGTTTTACCTCATTCGAGCTCCACATTTTGAAACAAGATGATCGTAAGATGTATCTCTTGGCTTGTAAATATCAGATTGTGGTGCATTGGAAACTGCATTTTTGCACAAAACAAGTACAAACTAGAGAACATTATACAGAATCTAGAAGACTATGTTGAATTTGACCATAAGGGTGGACGTGTAAGAAGATTCATTGTTGAAGGAGGTTATTGTAATTACCCAAACACCATGATTTTTTTTCGTAATTTGACCTGGGTGTGCCGGTAATTTACCTTTAATAAAAGGGCAAGTTATGGTCACCCCCGAGTTATGGTCAAACTACGAAAAACCTCCTCATGTTTAGGTAATTACAGCCATACCCTCAACTATGTACTATCTTATGAAAAGACCCCTTCAGAGGTAAATTTAGAGATGTTAATTCGGTAAAACTGAACCAAAATTTCGGTACGCCAACATTTTATACCATTTACCGAACTGAATATACGATTTTGTTCGGTAAATAACCGAATTACATAAATTTATGTAAAAATATTTAAAAGGATTGGGTAACTGTAATTAGAGTCGTGCTATTTCCACCTCCAAAGTATCTCAATTCACCACCAAATATTATAAAATGTCATAAATACCCCTCAAATTTATAATCCACCACCCTTCCTTATATTCACTTAATCCCCCGTGTTCTAAGTTATTTCTATTTTTTTTCAATGAAATATTTATTAGAAGATATTAAAACTTCCATATCAGATGATCTACAGATATGTAATTCTTTTTCTTAGGAAATAAAATTATATTAAGCCAAACTGGCAAATTTCGGAGGATGTTAAGGACCTTCTATATGCACTCTTAATTTATTTTTCAAAAAAACGTGAAATTTTGCTCCTTTTGACATTCGAAAATATTTTTCTTTGACGAAAGTATTATTCACTTAAGGTGGAAAGGGTGAGATTTTCAATGAAAATGGTGGGGTTTTTTTATAAATATTTTAATGCGGTAGATGGTTTATAAATTTGTAAATAAGATAGGTGCACGAAGAAGAAAGGTGTAAAATGGGAAATATATTTAATTTGGTGGTGAAATAAGATATTTTGTGGGTGGAAATAGCACGTCTCCTGTAATTATAAATTACCCAAACTAAATAATTTTTTTTTAATTGGCTCTTACCTCAGGGGTATAGCGGTAATTTACCTTTAATAATATAACATGCTCTACCAGCTTTCTTGAAATTATTTCATTCAAACATTAAATTTTTCTCATTTGCTCTACCTAAAGAAACCAAAGGCAGCAGAAAAAAATGAAGGCTAATAATATCCAAATCCAACACATAGTATTCTTGATAATTTTGTTGCCAATTATTAAGCCTTCACATTCATCCGATCCCGATCCGCTACTAGACTTCTGCATCGCCGATCTAAAATCCCCACCGTCGATCAACGGCTACCCATGCAAGCCCACCGTAAACGTGACCTCAGACGATTTCTTCTTCGACGGCCTAAGCAAAGAAGGAAACACATCAAACAGCCCCATGAAGAGCTTCGTCACGCAGGGACACGTGTTGGCGTTTCCAGGCCTCAACACGCTCAGCATGTCGATGAACCGAGTCGATATAGCCGTCGGTGGGGTCACCCACCCCCACACCCACCCTAGGGCTACCGAGTGCGGGGTCGTCGTCAAGGGGAAAATGCTTGTCGGCCTTATTACGAGTGCGAACAACGTCGTTTATTCCAAGAATTTGAGTGCCGGTCAGGTTTTCGTTATCCCGAGGGGTTTGGTGCATTTTCAGATGAACGTTGGCCGGGTGAACGTGCTCGTTTTTACCGCGTTTAATAGCCATTTGCCCGGTACGGTGCAGATATCGAAGAATCTCTTCGCTTCGAAACCTTCGGGTAATAATGGTGTTCCTGATGAGGTTTTGATGAAAGCTTTTCAGGTGAATAAAACTGTTGTTGATGAAATTAAGTCCAATCTTTCTTAAGTGATTATTATCTTATTGTATCTGTATAATATTGTCATTAATAAATTATTATTGTTACAGTGTAAGAGTAACAATTTTATATCCATTTGAAATAATATATATAGATGTATGAAACTGAGGGGTGAAAGTTGGAGCGGAATTTTCAATTTTTGCTGGTTATGATCGGAAATAATCCAACTTTAATTTGGAACAATAATTTTTGTTCTGGATTTTAGTTTTCCAATTGTTTTTTATTGGAATTGGAAGAATATATAAAATAAATAGAATTTTTCAATTTTTCGATCTGACTATAATCCAAAATTAAAAAAATCCGGTTTTTATATTAATATTTATTTATTTTACGCAAAATTATATTAGTTAAAATTTCAAAAATTGTTCCAATTTTGATTTTTATTGGAATTTTGAAATCGAAAGTGTTGTTTGATTCCCGAGCAATTTTCCTCTGAATTGCTCGAACTCATAACTAGATGATGTTTGCAAAAGCTTTTAAAACCAGCTTTTTATAGCTCATAATCTGTTTTTTGGTGTTTTGCAAAATTATATTTTGGGTAAAATTCATTTTGCACCCCTGTACTATGATAAATATATCGTTTACCCCCTGAAGTATTGAAAACATCAAATACCCCCCTGCCGTTAGTTTTTTTCTTCTAATTTCGTTAGTCAAACCCTTTGACCGACTATTGCATAGAAATGTTGGCTTTTTTTTTTTAACGAAAATACCCCAAAAAATTTATATATATAGATTTCAGGGCTTTTAGTTTTCATTTTTTGTGGGTTTTGTGCCGTTAGTTTTCCTATATATAGAAATTTTTTGAGGTATTTTCATTAAAAAAAAAAGCGAACATTTCTTTGCAATAGTCGGTCAAAGTGTTTGACTAACGGAATTAGAAGAAAAAAACTAACGGCAGGGGGGTGTTTGATGTTTTCAATACTTCAGGGGGGTAAACGATACATTTATCATAGTACAGGGGTGCAAAATGAATTTTACCCTTATATTTTACTTATACTTCTCTTAGAAATAAGTTGTTTTAATTAAGTTATTTTTTAAAAGTACTCATAAACTTGTTTTTTCTATTTAGCTTTATTTTTCACCCTCAAATTATATAAATTGCACTTAATACTCATTCACTAATTAACTTTTGTTTTTTTTAATAAACTTTTACAAAAACCATCTAAAATAGATTTTAGGTGCAAAGTGGGTAACAACAAACTACTTTTCTCTTGTCATATCTCTTATTCAAACACAAGAAAAACTATATATTTTATTATTTTTTATCTTACTAATTAATAAATTTTGAAAGGATAACATCAAATCTAATTTGACACAATCACACAATTAAGAACATGGTAAGATAAATAATATAAAAAACAGGAAGAAAACATTATTATAAATTGTGCTTGAAAAAGTCAGCTTCTTCATATTTAATTAATTTTATTTGATTGTTTTCTTAGCGCTAATAATTCTTCTGTCACTCTTAATTAATTACTGAATTAGGTTTTGACAAAAATCTTACCCTAAAAGACGAATTAGGAACAAAATCCAGTATTTTTGTAATTTAATATATTGACCTTGTTATTACGATATTAATAATCTTATCTTAAGTCCATATTTTAGATTATTTTTTGGTAAATTTTAATTCTAATTATTATTTTTTTCTTCTAATAATCATTCAATTCAACAAAGAAATATAAGTAAAAAAAACATGTCTATATTATTCTGATTCAATAAAAAAAAAATTGAACAATCAACCACCGAAAGAGCGAGCAATAATCGCCAGGGCATCGGCAAAGATCCCGACGAGTTTATCCGTATTCGCGACCTCGGCCGGTGCATTATGATTAAAAACCGCCTCGCACGCGTCGACTCCGGCGCGGATAGACTCGGCATTCTTCCTGAGTGCCGCCCACGCATTTGAATTCAGTTCGCCCGGCGCCGCCTGGAAATGCTCGAGCGCGGTCTGGTAGAGATCGATGCACCGGCTGTATTGGTTCTTAACGCCCGGGTCCGTCGCGCTCATCATGGCAGTGTGCATGTCGATTTTGGTGTTGCCACCGTAGTACGCGGCCCATTGGACGGCGATCTGCCCCAGCATTGGGGGTGCCGCCGTCGCGCTGCGCGGATCGACGTTGAAACATTGTTGGCAGAACGCCGGGTCGACGGTTTGACGGCACACGTCGTCCATCGCGGCGCCGTGTGTTTGTAGAGAGAGAAAAAGCAATTGGATGCTGAAAATTAGGGAGCAACATATGTAGAGAGAGGAAAACTTGGCCATGTTAATATTTGATTCCCGCCTTTTTTTTTCTATTCAATTTGTGGGGTTGTTTTTTTTTTCATCTCTAATTCATGTGAATTTATACAAAAATTTTTGTAGTATTTTAGTAAGTAACTAAATATCAAATCTGATTTAATAGTTGAGAAATTAAATGCGTCTGATTTCTTGCTATATAAATCTTATATATAGAAGGAATGTTTTTTGTATATATGTATACACTTTTTTTTTTCTTTAATCAATCTTATATAAAGAAGGTCAAAATCTTATATCCAATTTAATAATATTTTCTGTCCAATGTTTATAATACATTAATACTAACTTACATTTTATATCGTTAATTCCACCTTGCACCCCCACTTTGCACCCTAAAACAATATTAATATCACTTTGCACCCTTAAAATACAATAAATCATGCATAATGCACCCCCAAATTAATTTTTTTATAGATAATTTAATATTTTTAATAGTATTTGTTTAGGATGCCAAAAGTCAAAGTCAGTTTTTTTTCCTATTCACGAAACTACAATGTGAAAAAAATAAAATCATCAATATATTGAAAAAATCACAAAAAAAAAAAAAACATTTTACATAATAAACACATCATAACGTCGCGAAGCCGTGATTTAATCAATGGGGGAACGAATATACATTAAAAGGTTTAAATATAAAATATCGTAAAAGAAAATTAATGACAACAATGATTGTTTCAAGAATGATGACTCTTGTATTTTGCTATAGGGTGGGTTTACGGGACCGCGGATGCAGCGCCTCCAAAAAAAATAGGATTTTTTATTTTTGTGACTAGTTCGACTATATTAATTTTAATTTAATACCTTAAATTTAAAGAAAGAAAAAAAATTATTCACGAGTTGTTTTTATTTGTTGAAATTTCCAAAAATTCCAATTTTATTCTTAATATCTTCTATTACAATTCCAAAAGTTGTTCCGATTGTCATTCTTATTGGAATTTCCGAAATTTCTGGAATCGGAGCGTATTTTTTAGTTCTCAAAAATTCATAACTGTAATCAAGTCTAAAAATTATTGGAATATTTTCTGAAACCATGTTTCTGATCCGATCCACCCGATTTTCAGTTCCAAAGTAGCATGCAAGCAGCCTTCTTTTTTCTATTTATTGTATAAATCAATCGATTAATAGTTTCCAATTCACATCATTTCAATACATAACGAAGCCACAACTTTATTTTTTTCTATTAATCATTCATCATTATGTAAAATTAATACCAATAATAATATAAAAAAAAATAACAAAATAATAATATCAAACTAATAAATTAAATAAAACTGAATTATCACTAAGACATGAGTGCGTCAGCAATCAAAACCATGGCGTCAGCAAAGATTCCAACGAGTTTATCCCCACTCGCGAACGGCGAACTATTGTTAAACAACGCCTCCGATCCGTCGACGTCGGCGCGTATCGCCACCGCCTGCTTCCTGTAGTCGGCGTAGTTGCCAGCTTGGCCTTGATGAAGGTCATTCATCATCGCCCCGAAGCAGTCGAACATGTGGAAGTAGAAAGTCGAGCACTTCAAGTATAGGTTGACAAGATTCCGGTCCTTCTCGTTCGCCATGCGGTCGTCGACCTCGCCTTTTGTCGTGGCGGCGGCCGTCAACCCCACGTCGACGGCCACCGCCGCCAGCAACGTCATGTTGGCGGTCGCACTGCGGCCGTCGACATCGGCCGCGAAGCCTTGTATGCATAAGGATGGATCTGTGGTTTGGTTGCAGATATCGTCCACTGCTGCACCGTTTGTTTGTAGAGAGAGAAAGAGTAATTGGAGGATGAAAATTAGTGAGAAACAATTGTAGAGAGAGAAGAAGGTGGCCATGATAATAATTATTATTTTGTTTTTCAATTAGTGATTGGGTGTTTTTTTTTTTTTGGTTCAGTAATTAATTCGAATTTATAAAAAACTATATTGTAATATACTTGAGTAATTATATTTCAAATTCTACGTAGTGAGCGAGAAATTAACCACACCTAATTCCTTATTACTCAAATCTTATATAACAAATAATGCTTTGGAAATTAAAAGATTTTTTTTCTTAGAATACAATATAATATTTCTTATTTTAGGGAAAAGTCGAAAATATATAAGGCATTCACGGCCGAAAGGGTGGAAGGAAACCCCTTTTCCAAACAATCCAAAACGCCAAAATAAGCTAAATTACGAGTAAGGCGATTACCATGCACGTCTTGTAACGAAGGAAAACGAGGAAACGAGAAATAAATTAAAGAATCGAACGATTGAAGAGTGTGATTCTTGCCAGTCAAGCAAGCCATCACATGCGGACAGTCTCCATTAGAACGTCTAGAACAATCTAATCAGACTCAAATCTACGTATGTAATACCGACTGAAAATAATAATTAATAGCGAATTGAACCGTATATCAAAAATTTCTATGATTAAGAACTTAGACATTTGATTTATATGATTATATCTAACAATTTATGGACAAATACAGACTAGGATGCAAGTCGGGATGGAATTTTTGAATTCCGTCGATTCAATTTTTTCTAACTATGGAACAAATACCTTCATTAAAATATTCCATATCCCAATTTCCGATTTATTTCAAACTCTTTTTGGACTGAAACTTAAATTATATATTGTTTTGAAAATTCTAATATACGATTCAATTTTGATATTCAACAATAATTTCGATAATTCTATTTTCTTCCCGTAATATTATATTAAATTATTATTTTATATCATATATGTTCAAATATATTAAATGTTGTAATTTGTATAATTTGTCAAGTACGACTAGATTATTTTTTTATTTAATTCATTTACATAAAGACATAATTAATTTGTGATTTTTTATTTTTTTTTTGTTTCTTGAAATTTCCAAAAATTCCAATTAAGTTCTTAATATCTCCAATTAAAATCTCGTAATTTGTTTCAATTGTGATTTTTATTTTCGAAATTTCCGTAATTGGAACAGATTTTTGAATTCCGAAAAAATTCGGAATTGGCATCGAAGGTGTTATTTAATTCATTTCCAAAAATATTGGAATATTTTCAAAATGCATGTTTCTGATCCGATCCATCTGACTTCGAGTCCCAAGTAACATCAACGCCACCATTTTTTTTCTTTTTCTTTTTTTTTTTTACAAATCAATGGATTAATATTTTCATATCATACCATTTCAATATATAATAATGAAGCCATAACTTTATTTTTAAGATTAACAATCAAATTCAAATGTTGTTCTACATATCAATCTCGAGTATTTAATGTTGGGTACTCGTACAGAAGTATACGTATATATAAGACAGTTAAAAAATAAGATAGAGGGAAAGAGATACGCAAACAGATATAGTTAAAACACACGAAAGTATACATATATATAAGATAGTAAAGAATAGAGGGAAAGAGATACACAAATAGAAATAGTTAACACATGGAATTGTTATTGTTTCCAGACGTCTCAGTTCCCTATTGTCCAGTATATTGTCCAGTATTCAGTCCATAAATTCAAGAAGGTGGCGACTTCAATTGGAAACCAGTACCAAGCCGTAATCACTTAAACTGTGAGGTCCTGTTCCACAGCAATAGCCACACTGAGTTGACTCACCAACACATGCACATTCAACCAATCAAAAGAAACACTCTCACACTCAGTAAACCACAGTTTCCTCTGACTGGAAGACTCAATCACTAATAAAAGAAAAAAAAAATTGAAGGAGAAAACTCAGAGATGTGTATAGATAAGTGTTGCATATGTCCATCTCTGTAAGGGCAATATAAATAGGCACATAACCAACGGTAGGAGACAACAACGTTGCTATCACTTCAAAGTTAGCTATATACGGCGAAGAATCTATAAAGAGTTGCCGGAAAAGACAAGCTGGTGATGGAAGTGTTGTTCATAGAGAGAGGAAGAAAGGAGGAAAGAGAAGCGACCCATAAACGAAGTAAGTCTGAGCGAGTGGATATCTACGATTAAACGAAATAATCTGGACGGTCAAGACCTTGACTATGCGCTGGACTTTATTCGGCTTGGGCATTTATAGGAGTTGGGCCGCCGAGAATTAATTAAGTTTAGACCCAATCCCAAAATTTGAATAGTTTAATTAGCTCAACTCATCAAGCTTCTTAATTATTTTGCTCAAGAATCATAAAACAAAATCCTCAACAGAAAAACAAACAAAAAAAAAAAAAAAAAAAACAGAAAAAAAAAAAATCCTTCTTGTAATAAAATATAAAACAGTCATTAACACAATTAGTTCATCAATCTAAAAAAAATACTGTAATTTATGTTTAGCTGACGTTGGATGAACATGGTTTATCAGTGTAATTAGGTTTGTTCTTGAAAAAGTCATCAGGTTCTTCATATTTAATTAGTTTCTTGATTGTTTTCTTAATTTCAACCTCTACTTGATCAGCATGAATATTAATTCTTTTTGTCAACAAATCCTAAACTAAAATAACAAAAAAAGTTCACTTGCTACCCATGAATCCTTCAAATGTTTGAAAATACTACCTCTGAGTTCTCTTTCAACTCTAAATTATTATATATTTGATCAGACTTTTTCCACACAAAAAATATAATAATAATAAAGAACCACACCTTCCTAAGTTAAACCTTTTCAAGTTAATGTAGTACTAATTGTCAACTTCAGTTATGGAGATTTAATAATAGGGTAAATTAAAAGTAACGTGAAATTACCAAAAAATCCTTCGTGTTTAGATAGTTATAATCACCTTCTTAATTATGAGTTTTCTTACACGTTCATCTTTGCGGTGTCAAATTTAATGGAATCTTTTAGATTATATGGAATATTCTCCAGTTTGTACCTGTTTTACCTCATTCGAGCTCCACATTTTGAAACAAGATGATCGTAAGATGTATCTCTTGGCTTGTAAATATCAGATTGTGGTGCATCGGAAACTGCATTTTTGCACAGAACAAGTACAAACTAGAGAACATTATACAGAATCTAGAAGACTATGTTGAATTTGACCATAAGGGTGGACGTGTAAGAAGATTCATTGTTGAAGGAGGTTATTGTAATTACCCAAACACCATGATTTTTTTTCGTAATTTGACCTGGGTGTGCCGGTAATTTACCTTTAATAAAAGCGCAAGTTATGGTCACCCCCGAGTTATGGTCAAACTACGAAAAACCTCCTCATGTTTAGGTAATTACAGTCATACCCTCAACTATGTACTATCTTATGAAAAGACCCCTTCAGAGGTAAATTTAGAGATGTTAATTCGGTAAAACTGAACCAAAATTTCGGTACGCCAACATTTTATACCATTTACCGAACTGAATATACGATTTTTTTCGGTAAATAACCGAATTACATAAATTTATGTAAAAATATTTAAAAGGATTGGGTAACTGTAATTAGAGTCGTGCTATTTCCACCTCCAAAGTATCTCAATTCACCACCAAATATTATAAAATGTCATAAATACCCCTCAAATTTATAATCCACCACCCTTCCTTATATTCACTTAATCCCCCGTGTTCTAAGTTATTTCTATTTTTTTCAATGAAATATTTATTAGAAGATATTAAAACTTCCATATCAGATGATCTACAGATATGTAATTCTTTTTCTTAGGAAATAAAATTATATTAAGCCAAACTGGCAAATTTCGGAGGATGTTAAGGACCTTCTATATGCACTCTTAATTTATTTTTCAAAAAAACGTGAAATTTTGCTCCTTTTGACATTCGAAAATATTTTTCTTTGACGAAAGTATTATTCACTTAAGGTGGAAAGGGTGAGATTTTCAATGAAAATGGTGGGGTTTTTTTATAAATATTTTAATGCGGTAGATGGTTTATAAATTTGTAAATAAGATAGGTGCACGAAGAAGAAAGGTGTAAAATGGGAAATATATTTAACTTGGTGGTGAAATAAGATATTTTGTGGGTGGAAATAGCACGTCTCCTGTAATTATAAATTACCCAAACTAAATAATTTTTTTTTAATTGGCTCTTACCTCAGGGGTATAGCGGTAATTTACCTTTAATAATATAACATGCTCTACCAGCTTTCTTGAAATTATTTCATTCAAACATTAAATTTTTCTCATTTGCTCTACCTAAAGAAACCAAAGGCAGCAGAAAAAAATGAAGGCTAATAATATCCAAATCCAACACATAGTATTCTTGATAATTTTGCTGCCAATTATTAAGCCTTCACATTCATCCGATCCCGATCCGCTACAAGACTTCTGCATCGCCGATCTAAAATCCCCACCGTCGATCAACGGCTACCCATGCAAGCCCACCGTAAACGTGACCTCAGACGATTTCTTCTTCGACGGCCTAAGCAAAGAAGGAAACACATCAAACAGCCCCATGAAGAGCTTCGTCACGCAGGGACACGTGTTGGCGTTTCCAGGCCTCAACACGCTCGGCATGTCGATGAACCGAGTCGATATAGCCGTTGGTGGGGTCACCCACCCCCACACCCACCCTAGGGCTACCGAGTGCGGAGTCGTCGTCAAGGGGAGAATGCTTGTCGGGCTTATTACGAGTGGGAACAACGTCGTTTATTCCAAGAATTTGAGTGCCGGTCAGGTTTTCGTTATCCCGAGGGGTTTGGTGCATTTTCAGATGAACGTTGGCCGGGTGAACGTGCTCGTTTTTACCGCGTTTAATAGCCATTTGCCCGGTACGGTGCAGATATCGAAGAATCTCTTCGCTTCGAAACCTTCGGGTAATAATGGTGTTCCTGATGAGGTTTTGATGAAAGCTTTTCAGGTGAATAAAACTGTTGTTGATGAAATTAAGTCCAATCTTTCTTAAGTGATTATTATCTTATTGTATCTGTATAATATTGTCATTAATAAATTATTATTGTTACAGTGTAAGAGTAACAATTTTATATCCATTTGAAATAATATATATAGATGTATGAAACTGAGGGGTGAAAGTTGGAGCGGAATTTTCAATTTTTGCTGGTTATGATCGGAAATAATCCAACTTTAATTTGGAACAATAATTTTTGTTCTGGATTTTAGTTTTCCAATTGTTTTTTATTGGAATTGGAAGAATATATAAAATAAATAGAATTTTTCAATTTTTCGATCTGACTATAATCCAAAATTAAAAAAATCCGGTTTTTATATTAATATTTATTTATTTTACGCAAAATTATATTAGTTAAAATTTCAAAAATTGTTCCAATTTTGATTTTTATTGGAATTTTGAAATCGAAAGTGTTGTTTGATTCCCGAGCAATTTTCCTCTGAATTGCTCGAACTCATAACTAGATGATGTTTGCAAAAGCTTTTAAAACCAGCTTTTTATAGCTCATAATCTGTTTTTTGGTGTTTTGCAAAATTATATTTTGGGTAAAATTCATTTTGCACCCCTGTACTATGATAAATATATCGTTTACCCCCTGAAGTATTGAAAACATCAAATACCCCCCTGCCGTTAGTTTTTTTCTTCTAATTTCGTTAGTCAAACCCTTTGACCGACTATTGCATAGAAATGTTGGCTTTTTTTTTTTAACGAAAATACCCCAAAAAATTTATATATATAGATTTCAGGGCTTTTAGTTTTCATTTTTTGTGGGTTTTGTGCCGTTAGTTTTCCTATATATAGAAATTTTTTGAGGTATTTTCATTAAAAAAAAAAGCGAACATTTCTTTGCAATAGTCGGTCAAAGTGTTTGACTAACGGAATTAGAAGAAAAAAACTAACGGCAGGGGGGTGTTTGATGTTTTCAATACTTCAGGGGGGTAAACGATACATTTATCATAGTACAGGGGTGCAAAATGAATTTTACCCTTATATTTTACTTATACTTCTCTTAGAAATAAGTTGTTTTAATTAAGTTATTTTTTAAAAGTACTCATAAACTTGTTTTTTCTATTTAGCTTTATTTTTCACCCTCAAATTATATAAATTGCACTTAATACTCATTCACTAATTAACTTTTGTTTTTTTTAATAAACTTTTGCAAATACCGTCTAAAATAGATTTTAGGTGCAAAATGGGTATCAACAAACTACTTTTCTTTTGTCATATCTCTTATTCAAACACAAGAAAAACTATATATTTTATTCTTTTTATCTTACTAATTAATAAATTTTGAAAGGATAACATCAAATCTAATTTGACACAATCACACAAAGAACATGGTAAGATAAATAATATAAAAAACAGGAAGAAAACATTATTATAAATTGTGCTTGAAAAAGTCAGCTTCTTCATATTTAATTGATTTTATTTGATTGTTTTCTTAGCGCTAATAATTTTTCTATCACTCTTAATTAATTACTGAATTAGGTTTTGACAAAAATCTTACCCTAAAAGACGAATTAGGAACAAAATCCAGTATTTTTTTAATTTAATATATTGACCTTGTTATTACGATATTAATAATCTTATCTTAAGTCCATATTTTAGATTATTTTTTGGTAAATTTTAATTCTAATTATTATTTTTTTCTTCTAATAATCATTCAATTCAACAAAGAAATATAAGTAAAAAAAACATGTCTATATTATTCTGATTCAATAAAAAAAAATTGAACAATCAACCACCGAAAGAGCGAGCAATAATCGCCAGGGCATCGGCAAAGATCCCGACGAGTTTATCCGTATTCGCGACCTCGGCCGGTGCATTATGATTAAAAACCGCCTCGCACGCGTCGACTCCGGCGCGGATCGACTCGGCATTCTTCCTGAGTACCCCCCACGCATTTGAATTCAGTTCGCCCGGCGCAGCCTGGAAATGCTCGAGCGCGGTTTGGTAGAGATCGATGCACTGGCTGTATTGGTTCTTAACGGCCGGGTCCGCCGCGCTCATCATGGCTTCGTGCATGTCGATTTTGGTGTTGCCGCCGTAGTGCGCGGCCCATTGGACCGCGATCTGCCCCAGCATCGGGGGTGCTGCCGTCGCGCTGCGCGGATCAATGTTGAAGCATTGTTGGCAGAACGCCGGGTCCACGGTTTGACGGCACACGTCGTCCACCGCGGCGCCGTGTGTTTGTAGAGAGAGAAAAAGCAATTGGATGTTGAAAATTAGGGAGCAACATATGTAGAGAGAGGAAAACTTGGCCATGTTAATATTGATTCCCGCCCTTTTTTTTTTTTTTTTTTTTTTTTTAATTCAATTTGTGGGATTGTTTTATTTTTTTTCATCTCCATGTGAATTTATACAAAAATATTTGTAGTCTTTTAGTCAGTAACTAAATATCAAATCTGGTTTAATGGTTGAGAAATTAAATGCGTCTGATTTCTTGCTATATAAATCTTATATATAGAAGGAATGTTTTTTGTATATATGTATACACTTATTTTTTTCTTTAATCAATCTTATATAAAGAAGGTCAAAATCTTATATCCAATTTAATAATATTTTGTGTCCAATGTTTACAATACATTAATACAAACTTACATCATAAGTTGAGATGTAGCCTTTTGGCACTTTGCACCCTAAAAAATTATTAATATTATTTTACACCCTTAAAATACAATAAATCATGAATAATCCAAATTAATTTTTTTAATAGTACTTGTTTAGGATGCCAAAAAGTCAAATTAGTTTTTTTCGTATTCACAAAACTACAATGTGAAAAAATAAAATCATCAATATATTTAAAATAATCACAATATATATATATATATATATATATATATATATATATATATATATATATATATATATATTACATAATAAATCACATAGTTAATAAACACATCATAACGTTGCGAAGCCATGATTGAATCAATGGGGGATCGAATATACATTAAAAAGTTTAAATAAAAAATATCGTAAAAAAAATTAATGATAACAATGATTGTTCCAAGAATGACGACTCTAGTATTTTGCTATAAGGTGGGATTACGGGATCGCGGAGACAGCGCCTCTAAACAAAAAATAGGATTTTTTTTATTTTTGTGACTAGTTCGACTATATTAATTTTAATTTAATACCTTAAATTTAAAGAAAGAAAAAAAAATTATTCACGAGTTGTTTTTATTTTTCGAAATTTCCAAAAATTCCAATTTTATTCTTAATATCTCCTATTAAAATTCCAAAAGTTGTTCCGATTGTCATTCTTATTGGAATTTTCCGAAATTTCTGGAACTGAAACGTATTTTTTAATCGAGTCTAAAAAATATTGAAATATTATCTGAAACCATGTTTCTAATCCGATCCACCCGATTTTCAGTCCCAAAGTAGCATGCATGCAGCCTTCTTTTTTTATTTTTCTGTATAAATCAATGGATTAATACTTTCAATTCACATCATTTCAATACATAACGAGCCATAACTTTATTTTTTCTATTAATAATTCATCATTATGTAAAATTAATACCAATAATAATATAAAAAAATAAAATAAAATAACAAAATAATAATATCAAACTAAGAAATTAAATAAAACTGAATTATCACTAAGACATGAGTGCGTCAGCAATCAAAACCATGGCGTCAGCAAAGATTCGGACAAGTTTATCCCCGCTCGCGAACGGCGAACTATTGTTAAACAACGCCTCCGATCCGTCGACGTCGGCGCGTATCGCGACCGCCTGCTTCTTGTAGTCGGCGTAGTTGCCAGCTTGGCCTTGATGAAGGTCATTCATCATCGCCCCGAAGCAGTCGAACATGTGGAAGTAGAAAGTCGAGCACTTCAAGTATAGGTTGACCAGGTTCCGGTCCTTCTCGTTCGCCATGCGGTCGTCGACCTCGCCTTTCGTCGTGGCGGCGGCCGTCAACCCCACGTCGACGGCCACCGCCGCCAGCAACGTCATGGTGGCGGTCGCGTGTTACGTGGTAATTTGAGCAAGAAAACATAGTTTCAAGAATTAGGAAGAAATTGAGAGATATGAATTAGGAAGAGAATTAGAAGAAGAATTAGAGACGGAATTAAGAGAAGACAGAAGGAGATTAATTGATTCTTAAACTTTATAATACGTAACATTCTAATTACCCTATTTATAATACTCATAAATAATAATTAAACTACCACCCCACTAATCCCTTAACCACACTAACCCACTAATTTAATTCATGCCCACTAATAAAAAACTACCCACTAACATATAATTTGACTAATTCTAATTAAATTAAATAATAAAACATATCATCGCGCTGCGGCCGTCGGCATCGGCCGCGAAGCCTTGTAGGCACAAGGGTGGATCTGTGGTTTGGTTGCAAATATCGTCCACTGCAGCACCGTTTGTTTTTAGAGAGAGAAAGAGTAATTGGAGGATGAAAATTAGTGAGAAACAATTGTAGAGAGAGAAGAAGGTGGCCATGATAATAATAATTTTTTTTATTTTTTTTTTATTTTGTTTTTCAATTAGTGATTGGGTGTTTTTTTTTTTGGTTCAGTAATTAATTCGAATTTATAAAAAAACTATGTTGTAATATACCTGAGTAATTATATTTCAAATTCTATGTAGTGAGGGAGAAATTAACCACACCTAATTCCTTATTACTCAAATCTTATATAATAAATAATGCTTTGGAAATTAAAATATTTTTTTTCTTGGAATACGATATAGTATTTCTTATTTTAGGGAAAATTCGAAAATATATTATGAATTCACGGCCGAAAAGGGTTAAAGGGAAGGGAAACTCCTTCCAAACAATCGCCAAAACGCCAAAATAAGCTAAATTACGAGTAAGGCGATTACCATGCATGATTTGTAACAAAGGAAAACGAGCGAACAAAAAATAAATTAAAGAATCAACGATTGGAGAGCGTGGTTTTTTTTTTGCCATTCAAACAATCCATGACATGCGTCGGCAGACAGTCTCCATTAGATCGTCCTGAACATTGTTCAAGATGATCTAATCAGACTAAAATGTACGTATGTAATATCGACTGTGAATAATAATTAAGAACTTAATTAGACATTTGATTTATAATTATATCTAGCAATATATGGACAAATACAGTCTAGGATTCAAGTCGGAAAGGAATTTTTGAATTCCGTCGATTTGCATTCAAATTTTTTTGACTATGGAACATATATATACCTTCATTACAATATTCCATATCCCAATTTCTAAATTTTTTTGGACCGATACTTAAGTCATATATATATTGTTTTGAAAATTCTACGATCCAATTTTGATATTCAACATGAATTTCGATAATTCTATTTCTTTATCCGAAATATTTTATTAAAATATTATTTTATATCATATATGTACAAATATATTACATGTATAATTTGTCAAGTACGACTAGATTATTTTTTTTATTTAACTCATTACAAGAAGACATAATTAATATGTGATTTTTTCTTTTGTTTCTTGAAATTTCCGAAAATTCCAATTAAGTTCTTAACATCTCCCATTAAAATTTTCAAAATTTGTTCCAATTGTGATTTTTATTTTCGAAATTTCCGGAATCAGAACAGATTTGTTAATTCCAAAACTTTCGAAATTGGCATCGAAAGTGTTATTTAATTCATTTCCAAAAATATTGGAATATTTTCAAAACGCATGTTTCTGATTCGATCCATCCGATTTTCAGTCCCAAGTAACATCAATGCCGCCTTTTTTTTTCTTCTTTTTGTACAAATCAATGGATTAATATTTTCATATTCATATCATTTCAATATATAACGAACCCATAACTTGATTTTTCTATTAATCATTTATCATTATATTAAATTAATAACAATATTAATTAAACTACTAATTAATAAATTATAAAACTAGATCAAGGAGACATGAGAGCATCAGCAATCAAAACCATGGCATCGGCAAAGATCCCGACAAGTCTATCCCCGGCCGCGAACGGCGAACTATTGTTAAACAACGCCTCGACTCCGTCGACGTCGCCATGGATACCAATCGCCTGCTTCTTGTAGTCGGCCCAGTTGCTTTGATCCCAATCGTCCATCATCACCCCCATACTATCGGTCACGTGGAAGTAGAAAGTCGTGCACTGCAAGTAAATGTTGAACATTTTCCGATCCTTCTCCTCCACAAGGTGGTCTTCGATGTCGAGCGATACTCGACCGGCCTCGGCCAATGCCACGTCGATCGCGACCGTCGCCAGCGTCTTCATATCCGCGGTGGCGCTGCGCCCGTCGACGTCGGTCGCGAAACCTTTTAGGCACAAGGGTGGATCTTTGGTTTTGTTGCAGATATCGTCCACTGCTGCAGCGTTTGTTCTTAGAGAGAGAAAGAGTAATTGGAGGTGGAAAATTAGTAAGCAACAATTGTAGAGAGAGAAGAAGTTGGCCATGATAATTATATTAATTTTGTTTTTTTTTTCAATTTGTGATTATTTGTGTTTTTCTCGCCTCGAATTTATAAGAAAAAATATTGTAATATATTTGAGTAATCATATTTCTCTTTTTCTTTTTAGAAATTCAAATCATGTTACAAATTACTGAAATGAGTGAAAAGTTACAATGCTAAATATCTGATTAATCAAATCTTATTTCTCTCTCTAACTCATCTGAATTTATATAAAAGTATGAAACTATTATAATATATTTTAGTAATTCGATTTCAAATTCTATGTAATCGATGAGAAATTAATCACACGTGATTTCTTATTACTCAAATCTTATATAATAAATAAATAAATAAGATTTTCTTTAGCCCTTAGTACTTTTTCCTTCCTATTCTGAAATAAAAATCATAACAAAATCACTTAGCTTGTTGTGCATTTATATGAGTTATTTTCAAAATACAATATTAAAAGACCATTTTGTACAAGTTATATTTTTTTCTCTCTCAAAATTTAACATTAGTTTTTACGGATTTTAAATTTTAAACGCAGAGTATTGTTCCAATTTTACTAATATTTTTTTTGACTTCAAATGTGATTTTGACTCTTTGCAAGTCTGATTTTCACAAACTTCAAATTGCGGAACTTTTAGTAATATTATTGTTGACTTGCATTCGAAATTTTTTGACTACGAAACAAATATCTTCGTTCCGATATTTCTTGTCCTGATTTTCAATTTTTTCTCAATTCTTTTTTGTAATGGAATTGGAATAAATATTTTTTGAAAATTTCAATTTCATTTCTACCCGATCCTTATTCTGATCCGATCATCCGATTTTCACCCATGTAACATTGATGTGGCTTAATTTTTTTTTATAAATTATAGATAGATTGATCATTCTTCCCATTAATATCATTTCATTAATCAAGCCATAATTTTATTTTTCTATGATCATTTATCATTATTTTATGCACATGTAATAAATATATCCCAAGCATCCAATATTAAACTAGTAACTAATATACTGGAGGTCCCTTAAACAAAACGTCGTTATCAATGAGACATAAGAGCGTCAGCAATCAAAACCATGGCGTCAGAAAGGATCCCGACGAGTTTATCCCCACTTGCGAACGGCGAATTATTATTAAACAACGCCTCAACTCCACCAACATCGCTGCGGATTGTCGCCGCCTGCTTCTTGTAGTCGGCGTAGTTGCCTTGGCCTTGATGCACGTCATTCATCATCACCCCGAAGCACGAGTCGATGTGGAAGTAGAAAGTCGTGCACTTCAAGTAGATGTCTTTCAGATTGCGATCCTTCTCGTTCACGAGGCGGTCTTCGATATCGAGCGCGGTTTTGCTGGCGGCGGCCAACCCCACGTCGACGGCGACCGACGCCAGCAACGTCATGTCCGCGGTGGCACTCCGCCCGTCGGCGTCGGTCGCGAAACCTTGTAGGCACAAGGATGGATCTTTGGTTCGGTTGCAGATATCGTCCACTGCAGCACCGTTTGTTTCTAGAGAGAGAAAGAGTAATTGGAGGATGAAAATTAGTGAGCAACAATTGTAGAGAGAGAAGAAGGTGGCCATGATAATATTATTAATTTCTTTTTTTCAATCTGTGATTAGTGTTTTTTTTTTCTATCTCTAATTCATTCCAATTTATACAAAATTATTGTAATTTATTTGAGTAATTAGATTTGAAGTTATATTTACTGATTGAGATTAATAAACCACAAATAATTACTTATACTTGAATCTTAATTATCAAAATAATTATAGTAGTAATAATAATTTATATCTTTTATCATTATGGTGTTTTTTGCATAAGTCCATATCTTTAGTATTCTAGGTTCATGGGTCATATTTCTTTGACCAATAAGCTCATTCCTCTAATATATATTTATGATAAATAAAGAAAAATTTAATGTATACGACAAAACTACCCCAAATTATTTACACCAAATTCTTAATTGTAACCCCAATTTAATCAATTTTGACCACAAAAATTCAATTTTGACTGTTTTTTAACTTTTTTTTTTGAAATTATTTTTTTGTCGCCGGTCTCTGGTGTTGACTTTTGAATTTTTTTTATGGTTTGATTTTTTCGCCGCCGGTTTCCGGCGTTGACTTTTTCGATTTTATTTTTGTGTCCGCTTTTTCCGCTGCTGGTTTTCGGTGTTGACCGCCGATCTCCAGCGTTGACTTTTTTTAGTGAACTTTTTTTTTTCCTAAATTTTTTTACTCCGCCACTTAATGTTGACCGTAATTGTACATTCATTAACAATAATTATACTTTCACTGACAACAAATTAACGTAATTATACTGTCGTTGAAAGTACATCCACGTAATTGTACTGACATTGACAGTACATTTATGTAATTGTACTGTCGTTGAAACTACAAGTAGTATCAACGACAATATTATTATTTTTTTTTGGCTTTTTTTATTTGTTTTATTTGTTGACAAGTCTCGTAATAATATTACCGTCGTTGACAGAAAATAACTGTAAACGCAATAATATTACTGTCAGCAACATTAATATTATTATTTTTTTGGATTTTTTGTTTTGTTCGAGTTGTTGACGGAGTAACGTAATAATATAATATTACTGTCTACTATTATAATATTGTTGTAAACACATAATATTACTATGGTTGACGGCAATATTACTGTTGTTAGAGTAATATTACCGTCAACCACATCAATATTAATTTTTTATTATGTTTACCTTTGTTGAACGCTCAACATATTAATATTACTCTATTACACAATAATAATGACTTTTATTGTGTTAATATTACTGTGGTACAGATTAATATTAAAACTGAATCAATGCGACATGAGTGTGTCAGCAATCAAAACCTTGGCTTTAATGCAAGTCATTAATCGTCACCCCGAGGCACGAGTCGATATGGTAATAAAAAGTCGTGCACTTCAAGTAGATGTTTTACAGATTGCGGTCCTTCGATATCGAGTGCGGTTTGGCCGACAGCGGTCAAGCCCACGTCGACGGCGACCGACGCCAGCAACGTCATGTCGGCGGTGGCGCTCTGCCCGTCTGATGTCGGCCGCGAAACCTTGTGGGCACAAGGATGTATCTTTGGTTTGGTTGCAAATATCGTCTACTGCAGCACCATTTGTATGTAGAGAGAGAGAGTAATTGGATGATGAAAATTAGTGAGAAAACAATTGTAGAGAGAGAAGAAGGTGGCCATGATAATTATTTATTGTATTTTTTAAAATTTGTGATTGGTGTTTTTCTTTCTTTCTCTAATTCATTCGAATTTATACAAAACTATTGTAGTTTATTTGAGTGATTAGATCTCAAATTATATTTACAGATTGAGATTAATAAACCACACATAATTTCTTATTACTCAAATCTTGTTTGTCAAAATAATCATAATATACAGTAATAATAATAAATTATATTTCTCAATAATATATAAAAGAAAGAATCGTGTGAGAACCCTATAAAACCCTAAGGAAATTGTAATAGATTTGTTTCCTTTTTGCATGGTGTTGGTCGAAAACCTACACGCAAGTGCACGTATCGTACAAGTAATATAGTGGACTAAAAGTACGGATATCGAACCCACAGAGAATATTTAATTATCTAATCCTAGACGCTAAATTCTACCAATTATTATCAAGCCCACCCTACACAGTCGACTTTAGAGAGAATTAACTAAAATAAATTAAAAAAAATAAATTAAAAAGCAAATTAAAACGACAAAGCAAGAAAGCAAATTAAACACGAAGATTTATCAGAGTAAACGAGCCTAGGATTTTATTCTTCCCCCTATGTGATTATTATTCCCCCAATTCCTTCAAGTATGCAAGCAATTAACCCGGATTATTAACCTGAGATGCTAAAATAATCATAACCCGCTTCCGCGTGTATTACGATTCTAATACTCTAGATTCAATTACTATATTCCTATGCAATTAATTCAAGAACACAGCATTAAGCACAAATCTCAATAATGGCTACCTAAGAGATTAACTATATTCCTATGTTAATACCACAAAGGCTCTTCTACCACAGTTCTAATTATTAACCCGATCTTCCGATGCATGCGATTAACAATAACATAAAAGCGCATAAAGTGGCCAGTTTCATGAACTTAATAAAACAAGTAGAAGAAATAATCCGGAATTAAAACTTGCATAAAATTATAGTATTGGGTTCATAAATCCCACATAGGGTTCCAAATAAAATCCTAGAAATAAGAAAATTAGCTACTCATGATTAAAGGAAAAACACGAATAAAATAAGTCATAAACGATAAATCTATGCTTAGAGTCTTCGAATTCTTCGTCTTCGTTATTGTTTTGTTGCTCTCCAAATTGCGTAAAAAAGATCCCCAATTCGACATTCGATGATGATGCGCCTTCCTCCCATGTCTCCTCGATAATCCTCGCACACTCGTCATGACGAACCCACATAGCTTCAAAGCGATAGGGCTACAATCATAATCCACTACATCTATATATATATTTTTTTTATTATTAATATTATTATTATTATTATTATTATTATTATTATTATTATTATTATTATTATTATTATTATTATTATTATTATTATTATTATTTTCCAGCCTATTTTTTCTAATAAAAAATATGTTTTATTTATTTAATGATTGACAATTAAGTTTTTATAGTTTTTTTTAATGAATTTGTATTAATATATCCGTATAAATCTTGATGTTGTTTTTGATATCACTAATAAATTTTATTATAATTGTAATTATCATGTATTAAATTAATCATTATTTTTATTTGAAATGTATGTTGTGCATCGCACGAAAGAAAATGCTAGTATCTAGTAATAATAATAAATTATATTTCTCAATAATATATAAAAGAAAGAATCGTGTGAGAACCCTATAAAACCCTAAGGAAACTGTAATAGATTTGTTTCCTTTTTGCATGGCAAGAGAAGAATTGCTTAGTTCTTAATAATTAAAAAAAAAAAAAAAAATATAATAATTAACTATGATCAGTGAGAAAGAGTTGTAGCCATAATTGCAACGGCATCAGCCAGAATGCCAACAAAGTCGTTCTCCTTTCTGAACGGCGATGCCTGCATGAACACCGCCTCGCACCGGTCAACGCCGCTGCGGGCGAGCCCCATCTTCATCTTCAGATCCACGTACCGGCGCTGCTGCAGATCCTCCGGCGCGATGTCGAGTGCGGCCAACGCGTCGACATACAAGTCCTCGCACTGGATGTACAAGTTCCTGTTTCCGGGATTCTTCTCCGACATTACGAAGCGGTGGATTTTGATTTTGGTTTGCCCGGCGGTGTTCTCCGCCGTGTCGATGGTGATTTGTGCCAGCTGCGGGAGCGCCGCCGTGCGGCTGCGCGGGTCGGTATTCATAGCTGCTATGCAGAGCGACGGGTTTTTGGTTTGGCGGCAGATGTCGTCCATCGCGGCGGCGTTTGTTTGTAGGAAGAGATTGCCGGAGATGAGAAAAACAATGCAAAGAGAGAAGAAAGTAGCCATTATTAGCAGTTAGCACTCTTTTTTCTCTCTTTTTTTCTTTTATTTTTTTTTGGTCGAATGTATTTTTTTTTAGGGTTTTCGTGTGAATTTATACACAATTATGTGAATGTATGTATAAATTTTCAAATCCAATTTTGTGATCTAGAAATTTATTTCACAGGATTTTTTTTC